>NW_028175239.1:0-94150 GCF_965226575.1 Pagrus pagrus | reverse complement strand
AAATTCCAGGTAAAAACTCCTTTGCCATGAATAAGATCCAAATTCAACCAGTTCAGGCTAGTAAACCTGTTTGAAAGACCTTTTTTCAGTGAAATGCAGCTTAGTGCAAAAACAGGCTGCTCTCGCTCTGAAACGCTCATTTTTCACATAAGCCACTTTTCAGCCTTAGGCGACTGTACAGTGCTAAAACAGCCTCCAATCGCTCTGAAACGCTCATTTTTGACATAAGCCACTTTTCACCTTTAATGAATGAAATTCCAGGTAAAAACTCCTTTGCCATGAAGAAGATCCAAATTCAACCAGTTCAGGCTAGTAAACCTGTTTGAAAGACCTTTTTTCAGTGAAATGCAGCTTAGTGCAAAAACAGGCTGCTCTCGCTCTGAAACGCTCATTTTTCACATAAGCCACTTTTCAGCGCTAAAACAGCCTCCAATCGCTCTGAAACGCTAATTTTTGACATAATCCATTTTTCACCTTTAATGAATGAAATTCCAGGTAAAAACTCCTTTGCCATGAAGAAGATCCAAATTCAACCAGTTCAGGCTAGTAAACCTGTTTGAAAGACCTTTTTTCAGTGAAATGCAGCTTAGTGCAAAACAGGCTGCTCTCGCTCTGAACGCTCATTTTTCACATAAGCCACTTTTCAGCGCTAAAACAGCCTCCAATCGCTCTGAAACGCTCATTTTTGACATAAGCCACTTTTCACCTTTAATGAATGAAATTCCAGGTAAAAAACTCCTTTGCCATGAATAAGATCCAAATTCAACCAGTTCAGGCTAGTAAACCTGTTTGAAAGACCTTTTTCAGTGAAATGCAGCTTAGTGCAAAAACAGGCTGCTCTCGCTCTGAACGCTCATTTTTCACATAAGCCACTTTTCAGCTCTAAAACAGCCTCCAATCGCTCTGAAACGCTCATTTTTGACATAAGCCACTTTTCACCTTTAATGAATGAAATTCCAGGTAAAAACTCCTTTGCCATGAAGAAGATCCAAATTCAACCAGTTCAGGCTAGTAAACCTGTTTGAAAGACCTTTTTTCAGTGAAATGCAGCTTAGTGCAAAAACAGGCTGCTCTCGCTCTGAAACGCTCATTTTCACATAAGCACTTTTCAGCGCTAAAACAGCCTCCAATCGCTCTGAAACGCTCATTTTTGACATAAGCCACTTTTCAGCCTTAATGAATAAATTCCAGGTAAAAACTCATTTGCCATGAAGAAGATCCAAATTCAACCAGTTCAGGCTAGTAACCTGTTGAAAGACCTTTTTTCAGTGAAATGCAGCTTAGTGCAAAAACAGGCTGCTCTCGCTCTGAAACGCTCATTTTTCACATAAGCCACTTTTCAGCCTTAGGCGACTGTACAGTGCTAAAACAGCCTCCAATCGCTCTGAAACGCTCATTTTTGACATAAGCCACTTTTCACCTTTAATGAATGAAATTCCAGGTAAAAAACTCCTTTGCCATGAAGAAGATCCAAATTCAACCAGTTCAGGCTAGTAAACCTGTTTGAAAGACCTTTTTCAGTGAAATGCAGCTTAGTGCAAAAACAGGCTGCTCTCGCTCTGAAACGCTCATTTTTCACATAAGCCACTTTTCAGCGCTAAAACAGCCTCCAATCGCTCTGAAACGCTCATTTTTGACATAAGCCACTTTTCACCTTTAATGAATGAAATTCCAGGTAAAAACTCCTTTGCCATGAATAAGATCCAAATTCAACCAGTTCAGGCTAGTAAACCTGTTTGAAAGACCTTTTTTCAGTGAAATGCAGCTTAGTGCAAAAACAGGCTGCTCTCGCTCTGAAACGCTCATTTTTCACATAAGCCACTTTTCAGCGCTAAAACAGCCTCCAATCGCTCTGAAACGCTCATTTTTGACATAAGCCACTTTTCACCTTTAATGAATGAAATCCAGGTAAAAACTCCTTTGCCATGAAGAAGATCCAAATTCAACCAGTTCAGGCTAGTAAACCTGTTTGAAAGACCTTTTTTCAGTGAAATGCAGCTTAGTGCAAAAACAGGCTGCTCTCGCTCTGAAACGCTCATTTTTCACATAAGCCACTTTTCAGCGCTAAAACAGCCTCCAATCGCTCTGAAACGCTCATTTTTGACATAATCCACTTTTTCACCTTTAATGAATGAAATTCCAGGTAAAACTCCTTTGCCATGAAGAAGATCCAAATTCAACCAGTTCAGGTAGTAAACCTGTTTGAAAGACCTTTTTTCAGTGAAATGCAGCTTAGTGCAAAACAGGCTGCTCTCGCTCTGAACGCTCATTTTCACATAAGCCACTTTTCAGCGCTAAAACAGCCTCCAATCGCTCTGAAACGCTCATTTTTGACATAAGCCACTTTTCACCTTTAATGAATGAAATTCCAGGTAAAAACTCCTTTGCCATGAATAAGATCCAAATTCAACCAGTTCAGGCTAGTAAACCTGTTTGAAAGACCTTTTTTCAGTGAAATGCAGCTTAGTGCAAAAACAGGCTGCTCTCGCTCTGAAACGCTCATTTTTCACATAAGCCACTTTTCAGCGCTAAAACAGCCTCCAATCGCTCTGAAACGCTCATTTTTGACATAAGCCACTTTTCACCTTTAATGAATGAAATTCCAGGTAAAAACTCCTTTGCCATGAAGAAGATCCAAATTCAACCAGTTCAGGCTAGTAAACCTGTTTGAAAGACCTTTTTTCAGTGAAATGCAGCTTAGTGCAAAAACAGGCTGCTCTCGCTCTGAAACACTCATTTTCACATAAGCCACTTTTCAGCCTTAGGCGACTGTACAGTGCTAAAACAGCCTCCAATCGCTCTGAAACGCTCATTTTTGACATAATCCACTTTTCACCTTTAATGAATGAAATTCCAGGTAAAAACTCCTTTGCCATGAAGAAGATCCAAATTCAACCAGTTCAGGCTAGTAAACCTGTTTGAAAGACCTTTTTTCAGTGAAATGCAGCTTAGTGCAAAAACAGGCTGCTCTCGCTCTGAAACGCTCATTTTTCACATAAGCCACTTTTCAGCGCTAAAACAGCCTCCAATCGCTCTGAAACGCTCATTTTTGACATAAGCCACTTTTCACCTTTAATGAATGAAATTCCAGGTAAAAACTCCTTTGCCATGAAGAAGATCCAAATTCAACCAGTTCAGGCTAGTAAACCTGTTTGAAAGACCTTTTTTCAGTGAAATGCAGCTTAGTGCAAAAACAGGCTGCTCTCGCTCTGAAACGCTCATTTTTCACATAAGCCACTTTTCAGCGCTAAAACAGCCTCCAATCGCTCTGAAACGCTCATTTTTGACATAAGCCACTTTTCACCTTTAATGAATGAAATTCCAGGTAAAAACTCCTTTGCCATGAAGAAGATCCAAATTCAACCAGTTCAGGCTAGTAAACCTGTTTGAAAGACCTTTTTCAGTGAAATGCAGCTTAGTGCAAAAACAGGCTGCTCTCGCTCTGAAACGCTCATTTTTCACATAAGCCACTTTTCAGCGCTAAAACAGCCTCCAATCGCTCTGAAACGCTCATTTTTGACATAAGCCACTTTTCAGCCTTAATGAATTAAATTCCAGGTAAAAACTCATTTGCCATGAAGAAGATCCAAATTCAACCAGTTCAGGCTAGTAAACCTGTTTGAAAGACCTTTTTCAGTGAAATGCAGCTTAGTGCAAAAACAGGCTGCTCTCGCTCTGAAACGCTCATTTTTCACATAAGCCACTTTTCAGCCTTAGGCGACTGTACAGTGCTAAAACAGCCTCCAATCGCTCTGAAACGCTCATTTTTGACATAAGCCACTTTTCACCTTTAATGAATGAAATTCCAGGTAAAAACTCCTTTGCCATGAAGAAGATCCAAATTCAACCAGTTCAGGCTAGTAAACCTGTTTGAAAGACTTTTTTCAGTGAAATGCAGCTTAGTGCAAAAACAGGCTGCTCTCGCTCTGAAACGCTCATTTTTCACATAAGCCACTTTTCAGCGCTAAAACAGCCTCCAATCGCTCTGAAACGCTCATTTTTGACATAATCCATTTTTCACCTTTAATGAATGAAATTCCAGGTAAAAACTCCTTTGCCATGAAGAAGATCCAAATTCAACCAGTTCAGGCTAGTAAACCTGTTTGAAAGACCTTTTTTCAGTGAAATGCAGCTTAGTGCAAAAACAGGCTGCTCTCGCTCTGAAACGCTCATTTTTCACATAAGCCACTTTTCAGCGCTAAAACAGCCTCCAATCGCTCTGAAACGCTCATTTTTTGACATAATCCACTTTTCACCTTTAATGAATGAAATTCCAGGTAAAAACTCCTTTGCCATGAAGAAGATCCAAATTCAACCAGTTCAGGCTAGTAAACCTGTTTGAAAGACCTTTTTTCAGTGAAATGCAGCTTAGTGCAAAAACAGGCTGCTCTCGCTCTGAAACGCTCATTTTTCACATAAGCCACTTTTCAGCCTTAGGCGACTGTACAGTGCTAAAACAGCCTCCAATCGCTCTGAAACGCTCATTTTTGACATAAGCCACTTTTCACCTTTAATGAATGAAATTCCAGGTAAAAACTCCTTTGCCATGAAGAAGATCCAAATTCAACCAGTTCAGGCTAGTAAACCTGTTTGAAAGACCTTTTTTCAGTGAAATGCAGCTTAGTGCAAAAGCAGGCTGCTCTCGCTCTGAAACGCTCATTTTTCACATAAGCCACTTTTCAGCGCTAAAACAGCCTCCAATCGCTCTGAAACGCTCATTTTTGACATAAGCCACTTTTCACCTTTAATGAATGAAATTCCAGGTAAAAACTCCTTTGCCATGAAGAAGATCCAAATTCAACCAGTTCAGGCTAGTAAACCTGTTTGAAAGACCTTTTTTCAGTGAAATGCAGCTTAGTGCAAAAACAGGCTGCTCTCGCTCTGAAACGCTCATTTTTCACATAAGCCACTTTTCAGCGCTAAAACAGCCTCCAATCGCTCTGAAACGCTCATTTTTGACATAAGCCACTTTTCACCTTTAATGAATTAAATTCCAGGTAAAAACTCCTTTGCCATGAATAAGATCCAAATTCAACCAGTTCAGGCTAGTAAACCTGTTTGAAAGACCTTTTTTCAGTGAAATGCAGCTTAGTGCAAAAACAGGCTGCTCTCGCTCTGAAACGCTCATTTTTCACATAAGCCACTTTTCAGCCTTAGGCGACTGTACAGTGCTAAAACAGCCTCCAATCGCTCTGAAACGCTAATTTTTGACATAATCCATTTTTCACCTTTAATGAATGAAATTCCAGGTAAAAACTCCTTTGCCATGAAGAAGATCCAAATTCAACCAGTTCAGGCTAGTAAACCTGTTTGAAAGACCTTTTTTCAGTGAAATGCAGCTTAGTGCAAAAACAGGCTGCTCTCGCTCTGAAACGCTCATTTTTCACATAAGCCACTTTTCAGCGCTAAAACAGCCTCCAATCGCTCTGAAACGCTCATTTTTGACATAAGCCACTTTTCACCTTTAATGAATGAAATTCCAGGTAAAAACTCCTTTGCCATGAATAAGATCCAAATTCAACCAGTTCAGGCTAGTAAACCTGTTTGAAAGACCTTTTTTCAGTGAAATGCAGCTTAGTGCAAAAACAGGCTGCTCTCGCTCTGAAACGCTCATTTTTCACATAAGCCACTTTTCAGCCTTAGGCGACTGTACAGTGCTAAAACAGCCTCCAATCGCTCTGAAACGCTCATTTTTGACATAAGCCACTTTTCACCTTTAATGAATGAAATTCCAGGTAAAAACTCCTTTGCCATGAAGAAGATCCAAATTCAACCAGTTCAGGCTAGTAAACCTGTTTGAAAGACCTTTTTTCAGTGAAATGCAGCTTAGTGCAAAAACAGGCTGCTCTCGCTCTGAAACGCTCATTTTTCACATAAGCCACTTTTCAGCGCTAAAACAGCCTCCAATCGCTCTGAAACGCTCATTTTTGACATAATCCATTTTTCACCTTTAATGAATGAAATTCCAGGTAAAAACTCCTTTGCCATGAATAAGATCCAAATTCAACCAGTTCAGGCTAGTAAACCTGTTTGAAAGACCTTTTTTCAGTGAAATGCAGCTTAGTGCAAAAACAGGCTGCTCTCGCTCTGAAACGCTCATTTTTCACATAAGCCACTTTTCAGCTCTAAAACAGCCTCCAATCGCTCTGAAACGCTCATTTTTGACATAAGCCACTTTTCACCTTTAATGAATGAAATTCCAGGTAAAAACTCCTTTGCCATGAAGAAGATCCAAATTCAACCAGTTCAGGCTAGTAAACCTGTTTGAAAGACCTTTTTTCAGTGAAATGCAGCTTAGTGCAAAAACAGGCTGCTCTCGCTCTGAAACGCTCATTTTTCACATAAGCCACTTTTCAGCGCTAAAACAGCCTCCAATCGCTCTGAAACGCTCATTTTTGACATAAGCCACTTTTCAGCCTTAATGAATTAAATTCCAGGTAAAAACTCATTTGCCATGAAGAAGATCCAAATTCAACCAGTTCAGGCTAGTAAACCTGTTTGAAAGACCTTTTTTCAGTGAAATGCAGCTTAGTGCAAAAACAGGCTGCTCTCGCTCTGAAACGCTCATTTTTCACATAAGCCACTTTTCAGCCTTAGGCGACTGTACAGTGCTAAAACAGCCTCCAATCGCTCTGAAACGCTCATTTTTGACATAAGCCACTTTTCACCTTTAATGAATGAAATTCCAGGTAAAAACTCCTTTGCCATGAAGAAGATCCAAATTCAACCAGTTCAGGCTAGTAAACCTGTTTGAAAGACCTTTTTTCAGTGAAATGCAGCTTAGTGCAAAAACAGGCTGCTCTCGCTCTGAAACGCTCATTTTTCACATAAGCCACTTTTCAGCGCTAAAACAGCCTCCAATCGCTCTGAAACGCTCATTTTTGACATAAGCCACTTTTCACCTTTAATGAATGAAATTCCAGGTAAAAACTCCTTTGCCATGAATAAGATCCAAATTCAACCAGTTCAGGCTAGTAAACCTGTTTGAAAGACCTTTTTTCAGTGAAATGCAGCTTAGTGCAAAAACAGGCTGCTCTCGCTCTGAAACGCTCATTTTTCACATAAGCCACTTTTCAGCGCTAAAACAGCCTCCAATCGCTCTGAAACGCTCATTTTTGACATAAGCCACTTTTCACCTTTAATGAATGAAATTCCAGGTAAAAACTCCTTTGCCATGAAGAAGATCCAAATTCAACCAGTTCAGGCTAGTAAACCTGTTTGAAAGACCTTTTTTCAGTGAAATGCAGCTTAGTGCAAAAACAGGCTGCTCTCGCTCTGAAACGCTCATTTTTCACATAAGCCACTTTTCAGCGCTAAAACAGCCTCCAATCGCTCTGAAACGCTCATTTTTGACATAATCCACTTTTCACCTTTAATGAATGAAATTCCAGGTAAAAACTCCTTTGCCATGAAGAAGATCCAAATTCAACCAGTTCAGGCTAGTAAACCTGTTTGAAAGACCTTTTTTCAGTGAAATGCAGCTTAGTGCAAAAACAGGCTGCTCTCGCTCTGAAACGCTCATTTTTCACATAAGCCACTTTTCAGCCTTAGGCGACTGTACAGTGCTAAAACAGCCTCCAATCGCTCTGAAACGCTCATTTTTGACATAAGCCACTTTTCACCTTTAATGAATGAAATTCCAGGTAAAAACTCCTTTGCCATGAAGAAGATCCAAATTCAACCAGTTCAGGCTAGTAAACCTGTTTGAAAGACCTTTTTTCAGTGAAATGCAGCTTAGTGCAAAAGCAGGCTGCTCTCGCTCTGAAACGCTCATTTTTCACATAAGCCACTTTTCAGCGCTAAAACAGCCTCCAATCGCTCTGAAACGCTCATTTTTGACATAAGCCACTTTTCACCTTTAATGAATGAAATTCCAGGTAAAAACTCCTTTGCCATGAAGAAGATCCAAATTCAACCAGTTCAGGCTAGTAAACCTGTTTGAAAGACCTTTTTTCAGTGAAATGCAGCTTAGTGCAAAAACAGGCTGCTCTCGCTCTGAAACGCTCATTTTTCACATAAGCCACTTTTCAGCCTTAGGCGACTGTACAGTGCTAAAACAGCCTCCAATCGCTCTGAAACGCTCATTTTTGACATAATCCACTTTTCACCTTTAATGAATGAAATTCCAGGTAAAAACTCCTTTGCCATGAAGAAGATCCAAATTCAACCAGTTCAGGCTAGTAAACCTGTTTGAAAGACCTTTTTTCAGTGAAATGCAGCTTAGTGCAAAAACAGGCTGCTCTCGCTCTGAAACGCTCATTTTTCACATAAGCCACTTTTCAGCGCTAAAACAGCCTCCAATCGCTCTGAAACGCTAATTTTTGACATAATCCATTTTTCACCTTTAATGAATGAAATTCCAGGTAAAAACTCCTTTGCCATGAAGAAGATCCAAATTCAACCAGTTCAGGCTAGTAAACCTGTTTGAAAGACCTTTTTTCAGTGAAATGCAGCTTAGTGCAAAAACAGGCTGCTCTCGCTCTGAAACGCTCATTTTTCACATAAGCCACTTTTCAGCGCTAAAACAGCCTCCAATCGCTCTGAAACGCTCATTTTTGACATAAGCCACTTTTCACCTTTAATGAATGAAATTCCAGGTAAAAACTCCTTTGCCATGAATAAGATCCAAATTCAACCAGTTCAGGCTAGTAAACCTGTTTGAAAGACCTTTTTTCAGTGAAATGCAGCTTAGTGCAAAAACAGGCTGCTCTCGCTCTGAAACGCTCATTTTTCACATAAGCCACTTTTCAGCCTTAGGCGACTGTACAGTGCTAAAACAGCCTCCAATCGCTCTGAAACGCTCATTTTTGACATAAGCCACTTTTCACCTTTAATGAATGAAATTCCAGGTAAAAACTCCTTTGCCATGAAGAAGATCCAAATTCAACCAGTTCAGGCTAGTAAACCTGTTTGAAAGACCTTTTTTCAGTGAAATGCAGCTTAGTGCAAAAACAGGCTGCTCTCGCTCTGAAACGCTCATTTTTCACATAAGCCACTTTTCAGCGCTAAAACAGCCTCCAATCGCTCTGAAACGCTCATTTTTGACATAAGCCACTTTTCACCTTTAATGAATGAAATTCCAGGTAAAAACTCCTTTGCCATGAAGAAGATCCAAATTCAACCAGTTCAGGCTAGTAAACCTGTTTGAAAGACCTTTTTTCAGTGAAATGCAGCTTAGTGCAAAAACAGGCTGCTCTCGCTCTGAAACGCTCATTTTTCACATAAGCCACTTTTCAGCCTTAGGCGACTGTACAGTGCTAAAACAGCCTCCAATCGCTCTGAAACGCTCATTTTTGACATAAGCCACTTTTCACCTTTAATGAATGAAATTCCAGGTAAAAACTCCTTTGCCATGAAGAAGATCCAAATTCAACCAGTTCAGGCTAGTAAACCTGTTTGAAAGACCTTTTTTCAGTGAAATGCAGCTTAGTGCAAAAACAGGCTGCTCTCGCTCTGAAACGCTCATTTTTCACATAAGCCACTTTTCAGCGCTAAAACAGCCTCCAATCGCTCTGAAACGCTCATTTTTGACATAATCCATTTTTCACCTTTAATGAATGAAATTCCAGGTAAAAACTCCTTTGCCATGAAGAAGATCCAAATTCAACCAGTTCAGGCTAGTAAACCTGTTTGAAAGACCTTTTTTCAGTGAAATGCAGCTTAGTGCAAAAACAGGCTGCTCTCGCTCTGAAACGCTCATTTTTCACATAAGCCACTTTTCAGCGCTAAAACAGCCTCCAATCGCTCTGAAACGCTCATTTTTGACATAATCCACTTTTCACCTTTAATGAATGAAATTCCAGGTAAAAACTCCTTTGCCATGAAGAAGATCCAAATTCAACCAGTTCAGGCTAGTAAACCTGTTTGAAAGACCTTTTTTCAGTGAAATGCAGCTTAGTGCAAAAACAGGCTGCTCTCGCTCTGAAACGCTCATTTTTCACATAAGCCACTTTTCAGCCTTAGGCGACTGTACAGTGCTAAAACAGCCTCCAATCGCTCTGAAACGCTCATTTTTGACATAAGCCACTTTTCACCTTTAATGAATGAAATTCCAGGTAAAAACTCCTTTGCCATGAAGAAGATCCAAATTCAACCAGTTCAGGCTAGTAAACCTGTTTGAAAGACCTTTTTTCAGTGAAATGCAGCTTAGTGCAAAAGCAGGCTGCTCTCGCTCTGAAACGCTCATTTTTCACATAAGCCACTTTTCAGCGCTAAAACAGCCTCCAATCGCTCTGAAACGCTCATTTTTGACATAAGCCACTTTTCACCTTTAATGAATGAAATTCCAGGTAAAAACTCCTTTGCCATGAAGAAGATCCAAATTCAACCAGTTCAGGCTAGTAAACCTGTTTGAAAGACCTTTTTTCAGTGAAATGCAGCTTAGTGCAAAAACAGGCTGCTCTCGCTCTGAAACGCTCATTTTTCACATAAGCCACTTTTCAGCCTTAGGCGACTGTACAGTGCTAAAACAGCCTCCAATCGCTCTGAAACGCTCATTTTTGACATAATCCACTTTTCACCTTTAATGAATGAAATTCCAGGTAAAAACTCCTTTGCCATGAAGAAGATCCAAATTCAACCAGTTCAGGCTAGTAAACCTGTTTGAAAGACCTTTTTTCAGTGAAATGCAGCTTAGTGCAAAAACAGGCTGCTCTCGCTCTGAAACGCTCATTTTTCACATAAGCCACTTTTCAGCGCTAAAACAGCCTCCAATCGCTCTGAAACGCTCATTTTTGACATAAGCCACTTTTCACCTTTAATGAATTAAATTCCAGGTAAAAACTCCTTAGCCATGAATAAGATCCAAATTCAACCAGTTCAGGCTAGTAAACCTGTTTGAAAGACCTTTTTTCAGTGAAATGCAGCTTAGTGCAAAAACAGGCTGCTCTCGCTCTGAAACGCTCATTTTTCACATAAGCCACTTTTCAGCCTTAGGCGACTGTACAGTGCTAAAACAGCCTCCAATCGCTCTGAAACGCTCATTTTTGACATAAGCCACTTTTCACCTTTAATGAATGAAATTCCAGGTAAAAACTCCTTTGCCATGAAGAAGATCCAAATTCAACCAGTTCAGGCTAGTAAACCTGTTTGAAAGACCTTTTTTCAGTGAAATGCAGCTTAGTGCAAAAACAGGCTGCTCTCGCTCTGAAACGCTCATTTTTCACATAAGCCACTTTTCAGCGCTAAAACAGCCTCCAATCGCTCTGAAACGCTAATTTTTGACATAATCCATTTTTCACCTTTAATGAATGAAATTCCAGGTAAAAACTCCTTTGCCATGAAGAAGATCCAAATTCAACCAGTTCAGGCTAGTAAACCTGTTTGAAAGACCTTTTTTCAGTGAAATGCAGCTTAGTGCAAAAACAGGCTGCTCTCGCTCTGAAACGCTCATTTTTCACATAAGCCACTTTTCAGCGCTAAAACAGCCTCCAATCGCTCTGAAACGCTCATTTTTGACATAAGCCACTTTTCACCTTTAATGAATGAAATTCCAGGTAAAAACTCCTTTGCCATGAATAAGATCCAAATTCAACCAGTTCAGGCTAGTAAACCTGTTTGAAAGACCTTTTTTCAGTGAAATGCAGCTTAGTGCAAAAACAGGCTGCTCTCGCTCTGAAACGCTCATTTTTCACATAAGCCACTTTTCAGCGCTAAAACAGCCTCCAATCGCTCTGAAACGCTCATTTTTGACATAATCCACTTTTCACCTTTAATGAATGAAATTCCAGGTAAAAACTCCTTTGCCATGAAGAAGATCCAAATTCAACCAGTTCAGGCTAGTAAACCTGTTTGAAAGACCTTTTTTCAGTGAAATGCAGCTTAGTGCAAAAACAGGCTGCTCTCGCTCTGAAACGCTCATTTTTCACATAAGCCACTTTTCAGCGCTAAAACAGCCTCCAATCGCTCTGAAACGCTCATTTTTGACATAAGCCACTTTTCACCTTTAATGAATGAAATTCCAGGTAAAAACTCCTTTGCCATGAAGAAGATCCAAATTCAACCAGTTCAGGCTAGTAAACCTGTTTGAAAGACCTTTTTTCAGTGAAATGCAGCTTAGTGCAAAAACAGGCTGCTCTCGCTCTGAAACGCTCATTTTTCACATAAGCCACTTTTCAGCGCTAAAACAGCCTCCAATCGCTCTGAAACGCTCATTTTTGACATAAGCCACTTTTCACCTTTAATGAATGAAATTCCAGGTAAAAACTCCTTTGCCATGAAGAAGATCCAAATTCAACCAGTTCAGGCTAGTAAACCTGTTTGAAAGACCCTTTTTCAGTGAAATGCAGCTTAGTGCAAAAACAGGCTGCTCTCGCTCTGAAACGCTCATTTTTCACATAAGCCACTTTTCAGCGCTAAAACAGCCTCCAATCGCTCTGAAACGCTCATTTTTGACATAAGCCACTTTTCAGCCTTAATGAATTAAATTCCAGGTAAAAACTCATTTGCCATGAAGAAGATCCAAATTCAACCAGTTCAGGCTAGTAAACCTGTTTGAAAGACCTTTTTTCAGTGAAATGCAGCTTAGTGCAAAAACAGGCTGCTCTCGCTCTGAAACGCTCATTTTTCACATAAGCCACTTTTCAGCCTTAGGCGACTGTACAGTGCTAAAACAGCCTCCAATCGCTCTGAAACGCTCATTTTTGACATAAGCCACTTTTCACCTTTAATGAATGAAATTCCAGGTAAAAACTCCTTTGCCATGAAGAAGATCCAAATTCAACCAGTTCAGGCTAGTAAACCTGTTTGAAAGACCTTTTTTCAGTGAAATGCAGCTTAGTGCAAAAACAGGCTGCTCTCGCTCTGAAACGCTCATTTTTCACATAAGCCACTTTTCAGCGCTAAAACAGCCTCCAATCGCTCTGAAACGCTCATTTTTGACATAAGCCACTTTTCACCTTTAATGAATGAAATTCCAGGTAAAAACTCCTTTGCCATGAATAAGATCCAAATTCAACCAGTTCAGGCTAGTAAACCTGTTTGAAAGACCTTTTTTCAGTGAAATGCAGCTTAGTGCAAAAACAGGCTGCTCTCGCTCTGAAACGCTCATTTTTCACATAAGCCACTTTTCAGCGCTAAAACAGCCTCCAATCGCTCTGAAACGCTCATTTTTGACATAAGCCACTTTTCACCTTTAATGAATGAAATTCCAGGTAAAAACTCCTTTGCCATGAATAAGATCCAAATTCAACCAGTTCAGGCTAGTAAACCTGTTTGAAAGACCTTTTTTCAGTGAAATGCAGCTTAGTGCAAAAACAGGCTGCTCTCGCTCTGAAACGCTCATTTTTCACATAAGCCACTTTTCAGCGCTAAAACAGCCTCCAATCGCTCTGAAACGCTCATTTTTGACATAATCCACTTTTCACCTTTAATGAATGAAATTCCAGGTAAAAACTCCTTTGCCATGAAGAAGATCCAAATTCAACCAGTTCAGGCTAGTAAACCTGTTTGAAAGACCTTTTTTCAGTGAAATGCAGCTTAGTGCAAAAACAGGCTGCTCTCGCTCTGAAACGCTCATTTTTCACATAAGCCACTTTTCAGCGCTAAAACAGCCTCCAATCGCTCTGAAACGCTCATTTTTGACATAAGCCACTTTTCACCTTTAATGAATGAAATTCCAGGTAAAAACTCCTTTGCCATGAAGAAGATCCAAATTCAACCAGTTCAGGCTAGTAAACCTGTTTGAAAGACCTTTTTTCAGTGAAATGCAGCTTAGTGCAAAAACAGGCTGCTCTCGCTCTGAAACGCTCATTTTTCACATAAGCCACTTTTCAGCGCTAAAACAGCCTCCAATCGCTCTGAAACGCTCATTTTTGACATAAGCCACTTTTCACCTTTAATGAATGAAATTCCAGGTAAAAACTCCTTTGCCATGAAGAAGATCCAAATTCAACCAGTTCAGGCTAGTAAACCTGTTTGAAAGACCCTTTTTCAGTGAAATGCAGCTTAGTGCAAAAACAGGCTGCTCTCGCTCTGAAACGCTCATTTTTCACATAAGCCACTTTTCAGCGCTAAAACAGCCTCCAATCGCTCTGAAACGCTCATTTTTGACATAAGCCACTTTTCAGCCTTAATGAATTAAATTCCAGGTAAAAACTCATTTGCCATGAAGAAGATCCAAATTCAACCAGTTCAGGCTAGTAAACCTGTTTGAAAGACCTTTTTTCAGTGAAATGCAGCTTAGTGCAAAAACAGGCTGCTCTCGCTCTGAAACGCTCATTTTTCACATAAGCCACTTTTCAGCCTTAGGCGACTGTACAGTGCTAAAACAGCCTCCAATCGCTCTGAAACGCTCATTTTTGACATAAGCCACTTTTCACCTTTAATGAATGAAATTCCAGGTAAAAACTCCTTTGCCATGAAGAAGATCCAAATTCAACCAGTTCAGGCTAGTAAACCTGTTTGAAAGACCTTTTTTCAGTGAAATGCAGCTTAGTGCAAAAACAGGCTGCTCTCGCTCTGAAACGCTCATTTTTCACATAAGCCACTTTTCAGCGCTAAAACAGCCTCCAATCGCTCTGAAACGCTCATTTTTGACATAATCCATTTTTCACCTTTAATGAATGAAATTCCAGGTAAAAACTCCTTTGCCATGAAGAAGATCCAAATTCAACCAGTTCAGGCTAGTAAACCTGTTTGAAAGACCTTTTTTCAGTGAAATGCAGCTTAGTGCAAAAACAGGCTGCTCTCGCTCTGAAACGCTCATTTTTCACATAAGCCACTTTTCAGCCTTAGGCGACTGTACAGTGCTAAAACAGCCTCCAATCGCTCTGAAACGCTCATTTTTGACATAATCCACTTTTCACCTTTAATGAATGAAATTCCAGGTAAAAACTCCTTTGCCATGAAGAAGATCCAAATTCAACCAGTTCAGGCTAGTAAACCTGTTTGAAAGACCTTTTTTCAGTGAAATGCAGCTTAGTGCAAAAACAGGCTGCTCTCGCTCTGAAACGCTCATTTTTCACATAAGCCACTTTTCAGCGCTAAAACAGCCTCCAATCGCTCTGAAACGCTCATTTTTGACATAAGCCACTTTTCACCTTTAATGAAATAAATTCCAGGTAAAAACTCCTTTGCCATGAATAAGATCCAAATTCAACCAGTTCAGGCTAGTAAACCTGTTTGAAAGACCTTTTTTCAGTGAAATGCAGCTTAGTGCAAAAACAGGCTGCTCTCGCTCTGAAACGCTCATTTTTCACATAAGCCACTTTTCAGCCTTAGGCGACTGTACAGTGCTAAAACAGCCTCCAATCGCTCTGAAACGCTCATTTTTGACATAAGCCACTTTTCACCTTTAATGAATGAAATTCCAGGTAAAAACTGCTTTGCCATGAAGAAGATCCAAATTCAACCAGTTCAGGCTAGTAAACCTGTTTGAAAGACCTTTTTTCAGTGAAATGCAGCTTAGTGCAAAAACAGGCTGCTCTCGCTCTGAAACGCTCATTTTTCACATAAGCCACTTTTCAGCGCTAAAACAGCCTCCAATCGCTCTGAAACGCTCATTTTTGACATAAGCCACTTTTCACCTTTAATGAATGAAATTCCAGGTAAAAACTCCTTTGCCATGAATAAGATCCAAATTCAACCAGTTCAGGCTAGTAAACCTGTTTGAAAGACCTTTTTTCAGTGAAATGCAGCTTAGTGCAAAAACAGGCTGCTCTCGCTCTGAAACGCTCATTTTTCACATAAGCCACTTTTCAGCGCTAAAACAGCCTCCAATCGCTCTGAAACGCTCATTTTTGACATAATCCACTTTTCACCTTTAATGAATGAAATTCCAGGTAAAAACTCCTTTGCCATGAAGAAGATCCAAATTCAACCAGTTCAGGCTAGTAAACCTGTTTGAAAGACCTTTTTTCAGTGAAATGCAGCTTAGTGCAAAAACAGGCTGCTCTCGCTCTGAAACGCTCATTTTTCACATAAGCCACTTTTCAGCGCTAAAACAGCCTCCAATCGCTCTGAAACGCTAATTTTTGACATAATCCATTTTTCACCTTTAATGAATGAAATTCCAGGTAAAACTCCTTTGCCATGAAGAAGATCCAAATTCAACCAGTTCAGGCTAGTAAACCTGTTTGAAAGACCTTTTTTCAGTGAAATGCAGCTTAGTGCAAAAACAGGCTGCTCTCGCTCTGAAACGCTCATTTTTCACATAAGCCACTTTTCAGCGCTAAAACAGCCTCCAATCGCTCTGAAACGCTCATTTTTGACATAAGCCACTTTTCACCTTTAATGAATGAAATTCCAGGTAAAAACTCCTTTGCCATGAAGAAGATCCAAATTCAACCAGTTCAGGCTAGTAAACCTGTTTGAAAGACCTTTTTTCAGTGAAATGCAGCTTAGTGCAAAAACAGGCTGCTCTCGCTCTGAAACGCTCATTTTTCACATAAGCCACTTTTCAGCCTTAGGCGACTGTACAGTGCTAAAACAGCCTCCAATCGCTCTGAAACGCTCATTTTTGACATAAGCCACTTTTCACCTTTAATGAATGAAATTCCAGGTAAAAACTCCTTTGCCATGAAGAAGATCCAAATTCAACCAGTTCAGGCTAGTAAACCTGTTTGAAAGACCTTTTTTCAGTGAAATGCAGCTTAGTGCAAAAACAGGCTGCTCTCGCTCTGAAACGCTCATTTTTCACATAAGCCACTTTTCAGCGCTAAAACAGCCTCCAATCGCTCTGAAACGCTCATTTTTGACATAATCCATTTTTCACCTTTAATGAATGAAATTCCAGGTAAAAACTCCTTTGCCATGAAGAAGATCCAAATTCAACCAGTTCAGGCTAGTAAACCTGTTTGAAAGACCTTTTTTCAGTGAAATGCAGCTTAGTGCAAAAACAGGCTGCTCTCGCTCTGAAACGCTCATTTTTCACATAAGCCACTTTTCAGCCTTAGGCGACTGTACAGTGCTAAAACAGCCTCCAATCGCTCTGAAACGCTCATTTTTGACATAAGCCACTTTTCACCTTTAATGAATGAAATTCCAGGTAAAACTCCTTTGCCATGAAGAAGATCCAAATTCAACCAGTTCAGGCTAGTAAACCTGTTTGAAAGACCTTTTTTCAGTGAAATGCAGCTTAGTGCAAAAACAGGCTGCTCTCGCTCTGAAACGCTCATTTTTGACATAAGCCACTTTTCACCTTTAATGAATGAAATTCCAGGTAAAAACTCCTTTGCCATGAAGAAGATCCAAATTCAACCAGTTCAGGCTAGTAAACCTGTTTGAAAGACCTTTTTTCAGTGAAATGCAGCTTAGTGCAAAAACAGGCTGCTCTCGCTCTGAAACGCTCATTTTTCACATAAGCCACTTTTCAGCGCTAAAACAGCCTCCAATCGCTCTGAAACGCTCATTTTTGACATAAGCCATTTTTCACCTTTAATGAATGAAATTCCAGGTAAAAACTCCTTTGCCATGAAGAAGATCCAAATTCAACCAGTTCAGGCTAGTAAACCTGTTTGAAAGACCTTTTTTCAGTGAAATGCAGCTTAGTGCAAAAACAGGCTGCTCTCGCTCTGAAACGCTCATTTTTCACATAAGCCACTTTTCAGCGCTAAAACAGCCTCCAATCGCTCTGAAACGCTCATTTTTGACATAAGCCACTTTTCACCTTTAATGAATGAAATTCCAGGTAAAAACTCCTTTGCCATGAAGAAGATCCAAATTCAACCAGTTCAGGCTAGTAAACCTGTTTGAAAGACCTTTTTTCAGTGAAATGCAGCTTAGTGCAAAAACAGGCTGCTCTCGCTCTGAAACGCTCATTTTTCACATAAGCCACTTTTCAGCGCTAAAACAGCCTCCAATCGCTCTGAAACGCTCATTTTTGACATAAGCCACTTTTCAGCCTTAATGAATTAAATTCCAGGTAAAAACTCATTTGCCATGAAGAAGATCCAAATTCAACCAGTTCAGGCTAGTAAACCTGTTTGAAAGACCTTTTTTCAGTGAAATGCAGCTTAGTGCAAAAACAGGCTGCTCTCGCTCTGAAACGCTCATTTTTCACATAAGCCACTTTTCAGCCTAGGCGACTGTACAGTGCTAAAACAGCCTCCAATCGCTCTGAAACGCTCATTTTTGACATAAGCCACTTTTCACCTTTAATGAATGAAATTCCAGGTAAAAACTCCTTTGCCATGAAGAAGATCCAAATTCAACCAGTTCAGGCTAGTAAACCTGTTTGAAAGACCTTTTTTCAGTGAAATGCAGCTTAGTGCAAAAACAGGCTGCTCTCGCTCTGAAACGCTCATTTTTCACATAAGCCACTTTTCAGCGCTAAAACAGCCTCCAATCGCTCTGAAACGCTCATTTTTGACATAATCCATTTTTCACCTTTAATGAATGAAATTCCAGGTAAAAACTCCTTTGCCATGAAGAAGATCCAAATTCAACCAGTTCAGGCTAGTAAACCTGTTTGAAAGACCTTTTTTCAGTGAAATGCAGCTTAGTGCAAAAACAGGCTGCTCTCGCTCTGAAACGCTCATTTTTCACATAAGCCACTTTTCAGCGCTAAAACAGCCTCCAATCGCTCTGAAACGCTCATTTTTGACATAAGCCACTTTTCACCTTTAATGAATGAAATTCCAGGTAAAAACTCCTTTGCCATGAAGAAGATCCAAATTCAACCAGTTCAGGCTAGTAAACCTGTTTGAAAGACCTTTTTTCAGTGAAATGCAGCTTAGTGCAAAAACAGGCTGCTCTCGCTCTGAAACGCTCATTTTTCACATAAGCCACTTTTCAGCGCTAAAACAGCCTCCAATCGCTCTGAAACGCTCATTTTTGACATAAGCCACTTTTCACCTTTAATGAATGAAATTCCAGGTAAAAACTCCTTTGCCATGAAGAAGATCCAAATTCAACCAGTTCAGGCTAGTAAACCTGTTTGAAAGACCTTTTTTCAGTGAAATGCAGCTTAGTGCAAAAACAGGCTGCTCTCGCTCTGAAACGCTCATTTTTCACATAAGCCACTTTCAGCCTTAGGCGACTGTACAGTGCTAAAACAGCCTCCAATCGCTCTGAAACGCTCATTTTGACATAAGCCACTTTTCACCTTTAATGAATGAAATTCCAGGTCAGGTAAAAACTCCTTTGCCATGAAGAAGATCCAAATTCAACCAGTTCAGGCTAGTAAACCTGTTTGAAAGACCTTTTTTCAGTGAAATGCAGCTTAGTGCAAAAACAGGCTGCTCTCGCTCTGAAACGCTCATTTTTGACATAAGCCACTTTTCACCTTTAATGAATGAAATTCCAGGTAAAAACTCCTTTGCCATGAAGAAGATCCAAATTCAACCAGTTCAGGCTAGTAAACCTGTTTGAAAGACCTTTTTTCAGTGAAATGCAGCTTAGTGCAAAAACAGGCTGCTCTCGCTCTGAAACGCTCATTTTTCACATAAGCCACTTTTCAGCGCTAAAACAGCCTCCAATCGCTCTGAAACGCTCATTTTTGACATAATCCATTTTTCACCTTTAATGAATGAAATTCCAGGTAAAAACTCCTTTGCCATGAAGAAGATCCAAATTCAACCAGTTCAGGCTAGTAAACCTGTTTGAAAGACCTTTTTTCAGTGAAATGCAGCTTAGTGCAAAAACAGGCTGCTCTCGCTCTGAAACGCTCATTTTTCACATAAGCCACTTTTCAGCGCTAAAACAGCCTCCAATCGCTCTGAAACGCTCATTTTTGACATAAGCCACTTTTCACCTTTAATGAATGAAATTCCAGGTAAAAACTCCTTTGCCATGAAGAAGATCCAAATTCAACCAGTTCAGGCTAGTAAACCTGTTTGAAAGACCTTTTTTCAGTGAAATGCAGCTTAGTGCAAAAACAGGCTGCTCTCGCTCTGAAACGCTCATTTTTCACATAAGCCACTTTTCAGCGCTAAAACAGCCTCCAATCGCTCTGAAACGCTCATTTTTGACATAAGCCACTTTTCAGCCTTAATGAATTAAATTCCAGGTAAAAACTCATTTGCCATGAAGAAGATCCAAATTCAACCAGTTCAGGCTAGTAAACCTGTTTGAAAGACCTTTTTTCAGTGAAATGCAGCTTAGTGCAAAAACAGGCTGCTCTCGCTCTGAAACGCTCATTTTTCACATAAGCCACTTTTCAGCCTTAGGCGACTGTACAGTGCTAAAACAGCCTCCAATCGCTCTGAAACGCTCATTTTTGACATAAGCCACTTTTCACCTTTAATGAATGAAATTCCAGGTAAAAACTCCTTTGCCATGAAGAAGATCCAAATTCAACCAGTTCAGGCTAGTAAACCTGTTTGAAAGACCTTTTTTCAGTGAAATGCAGCTTAGTGCAAAAACAGGCTGCTCTCGCTCTGAAACGCTCATTTTTCACATAAGCCACTTTTCAGCGCTAAAACAGCCTCCAATCGCTCTGAAACGCTCATTTTTGACATAATCCATTTTTCACCTTTAATGAATGAAATTCCAGGTAAAAACTCCTTTGCCATGAAGAAGATCCAAATTCAACCAGTTCAGGCTAGTAAACCTGTTTGAAAGACCTTTTTTCAGTGAAATGCAGCTTAGTGCAAAAACAGGCTGCTCTCGCTCTGAAACGCTCATTTTTCACATAAGCCACTTTTCAGCGCTAAAACAGCCTCCAATCGCTCTGAAACGCTCATTTTTGACATAAGCCACTTTTCACCTTTAATGAATGAAATTCCAGGTAAAAACTCCTTTGCCATGAAGAAGATCCAAATTCAACCAGTTCAGGCTAGTAAACCTGTTTGAAAGACCTTTTTTCAGTGAAATGCAGCTTAGTGCAAAAACAGGCTGCTCTCGCTCTGAAACGCTCATTTTTCACATAAGCCACTTTTCAGCGCTAAAACAGCCTCCAATCGCTCTGAAACGCTCATTTTTGACATAAGCCACTTTTCACCTTTAATGAATGAAATTCCAGGTAAAAACTCCTTTGCCATGAAGAAGATCCAAATTCAACCAGTTCAGGCTAGTAAACCTGTTTGAAAGACCTTTTTTCAGTGAAATGCAGCTTAGTGCAAAAACAGGCTGCTCTCGCTCTGAAACGCTCATTTTTCACATAAGCCACTTTTCAGCCTTAGGCGACTGTACAGTGCTAAAACAGCCTCCAATCGCTCTGAAACGCTCATTTTTGACATAAGCCACTTTTCACCTTTAATGAATGAAATTCCAGGTAAAAACTCCTTTGCCATGAAGAAGATCCAAATTCAACCAGTTCAGGCTAGTAAACCTGTTTGAAAGACCTTTTTTCAGTGAAATGCAGCTTAGTGCAAAAACAGGCTGCTCTCGCTCTGAAACGCTCATTTTTGACATAAGCCACTTTTCACCTTTAATGAATGAAATTCCAGGTAAAAACTCCTTTGCCATGAAGAAGATCCAAATTCAACCAGTTCAGGCTAGTAAACCTGTTTGAAAGACCTTTTTTCAGTGAAATGCAGCTTAGTGCAAAAACAGGCTGCTCTCGCTCTGAAACGCTCATTTTTCACATAAGCCACTTTTCAGCGCTAAAACAGCCTCCAATCGCTCTGAAACGCTCATTTTTGACATAATCCATTTTTCACCTTTAATGAATGAAATTCCAGGTAAAAACTCCTTTGCCATGAAGAAGATCCAAATTCAACCAGTTCAGGCTAGTAAACCTGTTTGAAAGACCTTTTTTCAGTGAAATGCAGCTTAGTGCAAAAACAGGCTGCTCTCGCTCTGAAACGCTCATTTTTCACATAAGCCACTTTTCAGCGCTAAAACAGCCTCCAATCGCTCTGAAACGCTCATTTTTGACATAAGCCACTTTTCACCTTTAATGAATGAAATTCCAGGTAAAAACTCCTTTGCCATGAAGAAGATCCAAATTCAACCAGTTCAGGCTAGTAAACCTGTTTGAAAGACCTTTTTTCAGTGAAATGCAGCTTAGTGCAAAAACAGGCTGCTCTCGCTCTGAAACGCTCATTTTTCACATAAGCCACTTTTCAGCCTTAGGCGACTGTACAGTGCTAAAACAGCCTCCAATCGCTCTGAAACGCTCATTTTTGACATAAGCCACTTTTCACCTTTAATGAATGAAATTCCAGGTAAAAACTCCTTTGCCATGAAGAAGATCCAAATTCAACCAGTTCAGGCTAGTAAACCTGTTTGAAAGACCTTTTTTCAGTGAAATGCAGCTTAGTGCAAAAACAGGCTGCTCTCGCTCTGAAACGCTCATTTTTCACATAAGCCACTTTTCAGCGCTAAAACAGCCTCCAATCGCTCTGAAACGCTCATTTTTGACATAATCCATTTTTCACCTTTAATGAATGAAATTCCAGGTAAAAACTCCTTTGCCATGAAGAAGATCCAAATTCAACCAGTTCAGGCTAGTAAACCTGTTTGAAAGACCTTTTTTCAGTGAAATGCAGCTTAGTGCAAAAACAGGCTGCTCTCGCTCTGAAACGCTCATTTTTCACATAAGCCACTTTTCAGCGCTAAAACAGCCTCCAATCGCTCTGAAACGCTCATTTTTGACATAAGCCACTTTTCACCTTTAATGAATGAAATTCCAGGTAAAAACTCCTTTGCCATGAAGAAGATCCAAATTCAACCAGTTCAGGCTAGTAAACCTGTTTGAAAGACCTTTTTTCAGTGAAATGCAGCTTAGTGCAAAAACAGGCTGCTCTCGCTCTGAAACGCTCATTTTTCACATAAGCCACTTTTCAGCGCTAAAACAGCCTCCAATCGCTCTGAAACGCTCATTTTTGACATAAGCCACTTTTCACCTTTAATGAATGAAATTCCAGGTAAAAACTCCTTTGCCATGAAGAAGATCCAAATTCAACCAGTTCAGGCTAGTAAACCTGTTTGAAAGACCTTTTTTCAGTGAAATGCAGCTTAGTGCAAAAACAGGCTGCTCTCGCTCTGAAACGCTCATTTTTCACATAAGCCACTTTTCAGCCTTAGGCGACTGTACAGTGCTAAAACAGCCTCCAATCGCTCTGAAACGCTCATTTTTGACATAAGCCACTTTTCACCTTTAATGAATGAAATTCCAGGTAAAAACTCCTTTGCCATGAATAAGATCCAAATTCAACCAGTTCAGGCTAGTAAACCTGTTTGAAAGACCTTTTTTCAGTGAAATGCAGCTTAGTGCAAAAACAGGCTGCTCTCGCTCTGAAACGCTCATTTTTCACATAAGCCACTTTTCAGCGCTAAAACAGCCTCCAATCGCTCTGAAACGCTCATTTTTGACATAAGCCACTTTTCACCTTTAATGAATGAAATTCCAGGTAAAAACTCCTTTGCCATGAAGAAGATCCAAATTCAACCAGTTCAGGCTAGTAAACCTGTTTGAAAGACCTTTTTTCAGTGAAATGCAGCTTAGTGCAAAAACAGGCTGCTCTCGCTCTGAAACGCTCATTTTTCACATAAGCCACTTTTCAGCCTTAGGCGACTGTACAGTGCTAAAACAGCCTCCAATCGCTCTGAAACGCTCATTTTTGACATAATCCACTTTTCACCTTTAATGAATGAAATTCCAGGTAAAAACTCCTTTGCCATGAAGAAGATCCAAATTCAACCAGTTCAGGCTAGTAAACCTGTTTGAAAGACCTTTTTTCAGTGAAATGCAGCTTAGTGCAAAAACAGGCTGCTCTCGCTCTGAAACGCTCATTTTTCACATAAGCCACTTTTCAGCGCTAAAACAGCCTCCAATCGCTCTGAAACGCTCATTTTTGACATAATCCATTTTTCACCTTTAATGAATGAAATTCCAGGTAAAAACTCCTTTGCCATGAAGAAGATCCAAATTCAACCAGTTCAGGCTAGTAAACCTGTTTGAAAGACCTTTTTTCAGTGAAATGCAGCTTAGTGCAAAAACAGGCTGCTCTCGCTCTGAAACGCTCATTTTTCACATAAGCCACTTTTCAGCGCTAAAACAGCCTCCAATCGCTCTGAAACGCTCATTTTTGACATAAGCCACTTTTCACCTTTAATGAATGAAATTCCAGGTAAAAACTCCTTTGCCATGAATAAGATCCAAATTCAACCAGTTCAGGCTAGTAAACCTGTTTGAAAGACCTTTTTTCAGTGAAATGCAGCTTAGTGCAAAAACAGGCTGCTCTCGCTCTGAAACGCTCATTTTTCACATAAGCCACTTTTCAGCGCTAAAACAGCCTCCAATCGCTCTGAAACGCTCATTTTTGACATAAGCCACTTTTCAGCCTTAATGAATTAAATTCCAGGTAAAAACTCATTTGCCATGAAGAAGATCCAAATTCAACCAGTTCAGGCTAGTAAACCTGTTTGAAAGACCTTTTTTCAGTGAAATGCAGCTTAGTGCAAAAACAGGCTGCTCTCGCTCTGAAACGCTCATTTTTCACATAAGCCACTTTTCAGCCTTAGGCGACTGTACAGTGCTAAAACAGCCTCCAATCGCTCTGAAACGCTCATTTTTGACATAAGCCACTTTTCACCTTTAATGAATGAAATTCCAGGTAAAAACTCCTTTGCCATGAAGAAGATCCAAATTCAACCAGTTCAGGCTAGTAAACCTGTTTGAAAGACCTTTTTTCAGTGAAATGCAGCTTAGTGCAAAAACAGGCTGCTCTCGCTCTGAAACGCTCATTTTTCACATAAGCCACTTTTCAGCGCTAAAACAGCCTCCAATCGCTCTGAAACGCTCATTTTTGACATAATCCACTTTTCACCTTTAATGAATGAAATTCCAGGTAAAAACTCCTTTGCCATGAAGAAGATCCAAATTCAACCAGTTCAGGCTAGTAAACCTGTTTGAAAGACCTTTTTTCAGTGAAATGCAGCTTAGTGCAAAAACAGGCTGCTCTCGCTCTGAAACGCTCATTTTTCACATAAGCCACTTTTCAGCCTTAGGCGACTGTACAGTGCTAAAACAGCCTCCAATCGCTCTGAAACGCTCATTTTTGACATAAGCCACTTTTCACCTTTAATGAATGAAATTCCAGGTAAAAACTCCTTTGCCATGAAGAAGATCCAAATTCAACCAGTTCAGGCTAGTAAACCTGTTTGAAAGACCTTTTTTCAGTGAAATGCAGCTTAGTGCAAAAGCAGGCTGCTCTCGCTCTGAAACGCTCATTTTTCACATAAGCCACTTTTCAGCGCTAAAACAGCCTCCAATCGCTCTGAAACGCTCATTTTTGACATAAGCCACTTTTCACCTTTAATGAATGAAATTCCAGGTAAAAACTCCTTTGCCATGAATAAGATCCAAATTCAACCAGTTCAGGCTAGTAAACCTGTTTGAAAGACCTTTTTTCAGTGAAATGCAGCTTAGTGCAAAAACAGGCTGCTCTCGCTCTGAAACGCTCATTTTTCACATAAGCCACTTTTCAGCGCTAAAACAGCCTCCAATCGCTCTGAAACGCTCATTTTTGACATAAGCCACTTTTCACCTTTAATGAATGAAATTCCAGGTAAAAACTCCTTTGCCATGAAGAAGATCCAAATTCAACCAGTTCAGGCTAGTAAACCTGTTTGAAAGACCTTTTTTCAGTGAAATGCAGCTTAGTGCAAAAACAGGCTGCTCTCGCTCTGAAACGCTCATTTTTCACATAAGCCACTTTTCAGCGCTAAAACAGCCTCCAATCGCTCTGAAACGCTCATTTTTGACATAATCCACTTTTCACCTTTAATGAATGAAATTCCAGGTAAAAACTCCTTTGCCATGAAGAAGATCCAAATTCAACCAGTTCAGGCTAGTAAACCTGTTTGAAAGACCTTTTTTCAGTGAAATGCAGCTTAGTGCAAAAACAGGCTGCTCTCGCTCTGAAACGCTCATTTTTCACATAAGCCACTTTTCAGCGCTAAAACAGCCTCCAATCGCTCTGAAACGCTCATTTTTGACATAAGCCACTTTTCACCTTTAATGAATGAAATTCCAGGTAAAAACTCCTTTGCCATGAAGAAGATCCAAATTCAACCAGTTCAGGCTAGTAAACCTGTTTGAAAGACCTTTTTTCAGTGAAATGCAGCTTAGTGCAAAAACAGGCTGCTCTCGCTCTGAAACGCTCATTTTTCACATAAGCCACTTTTCAGCGCTAAAACAGCCTCCAATCGCTCTGAAACGCTCATTTTTGACATAAGCCACTTTTCACCTTTAATGAATGAAATTCCAGGTAAAAACTCCTTTGCCATGAAGAAGATCCAAATTCAACCAGTTCAGGCTAGTAAACCTGTTTGAAAGACCTTTTTTCAGTGAAATGCAGCTTAGTGCAAAAACAGGCTGCTCTCGCTCTGAAACGCTCATTTTTCACATAAGCCACTTTTCAGCGCTAAAACAGCCTCCAATCGCTCTGAAACGCTCATTTTTGACATAATCCACTTTTCACCTTTAATGAATGAAATTCCAGGTAAAAACTCCTTTGCCATGAAGAAGATCCAAATTCAACCAGTTCAGGCTAGTAAACCTGTTTGAAAGACCTTTTTTCAGTGAAATGCAGCTTAGTGCAAAAACAGGCTGCTCTCGCTCTGAAACGCTCATTTTTCACATAAGCCACTTTTCAGCCTTAGGCGACTGTACAGTGCTAAAACAGCCTCCAATCGCTCTGAAACGCTCATTTTTGACATAAGCCACTTTTCACCTTTAATGAATGAAATTCCAGGTAAAAACTCCTTTGCCATGAAGAAGATCCAAATTCAACCAGTTCAGGCTAGTAAACCTGTTTGAAAGACCTTTTTTCAGTGAAATGCAGCTTAGTGCAAAAGCAGGCTGCTCTCGCTCTGAAACGCTCATTTTTCACATAAGCCACTTTTCAGCGCTAAAACAGCCTCCAATCGCTCTGAAACGCTCATTTTTGACATAAGCCACTTTTCACCTTTAATGAATGAAATTCCAGGTAAAAACTCCTTTGCCATGAAGAAGATCCAAATTCAACCAGTTCAGGCTAGTAAACCTGTTTGAAAGACCTTTTTTCAGTGAAATGCAGCTTAGTGCAAAAACAGGCTGCTCTCGCTCTGAAACGCTCATTTTTCACATAAGCCACTTTTCAGCCTTAGGCGACTGTACAGTGCTAAAACAGCCTCCAATCGCTCTGAAACGCTCATTTTTGACATAATCCACTTTTCACCTTTAATGAATGAAATTCCAGGTAAAAACTCCTTTGCCATGAAGAAGATCCAAATTCAACCAGTTCAGGCTAGTAAACCTGTTTGAAAGACCTTTTTTCAGTGAAATGCAGCTTAGTGCAAAAACAGGCTGCTCTCGCTCTGAAACGCTCATTTTTCACATAAGCCACTTTTCAGCGCTAAAACAGCCTCCAATCGCTCTGAAACGCTCATTTTTGACATAAGCCACTTTTCAGCCTTAATGAATTAAATTCCAGGTAAAAACTCATTTGCCATGAAGAAGATCCAAATTCAACCAGTTCAGGCTAGTAAACCTGTTTGAAAGACCTTTTTTCAGTGAAATGCAGCTTAGTGCAAAAACAGGCTGCTCTCGCTCTGAAACGCTCATTTTTCACATAAGCCACTTTTCAGCCTTAGGCGACTGTACAGTGCTAAAACAGCCTCCAATCGCTCTGAAACGCTCATTTTTGACATAAGCCACTTTTCACCTTTAATGAATGAAATTCCAGGTAAAAACTCCTTTGCCATGAAGAAGATCCAAATTCAACCAGTTCAGGCTAGTAAACCTGTTTGAAAGACCTTTTTTCAGTGAAATGCAGCTTAGTGCAAAAACAGGCTGCTCTCGCTCTGAAACGCTCATTTTTCACATAAGCCACTTTTCAGCGCTAAAACAGCCTCCAATCGCTCTGAAACGCTCATTTTTGACATAAGCCACTTTTCACCTTTAATGAATGAAATTCCAGGTAAAAACTCCTTTGCCATGAATAAGATCCAAATTCAACCAGTTCAGGCTAGTAAACCTGTTTGAAAGACCTTTTTTCAGTGAAATGCAGCTTAGTGCAAAAACAGGCTGCTCTCGCTCTGAAACGCTCATTTTTCACATAAGCCACTTTTCAGCGCTAAAACAGCCTCCAATCGCTCTGAAACGCTCATTTTTGACATAAGCCACTTTTCACCTTTAATGAATGAAATTCCAGGTAAAAACTCCTTTGCCATGAAGAAGATCCAAATTCAACCAGTTCAGGCTAGTAAACCTGTTTGAAAGACCTTTTTTCAGTGAAATGCAGCTTAGTGCAAAAACAGGCTGCTCTCGCTCTGAAACGCTCATTTTTCACATAAGCCACTTTTCAGCGCTAAAACAGCCTCCAATCGCTCTGAAACGCTCATTTTTGACATAAGCCACTTTTCACCTTTAATGAATGAAATTCCAGGTAAAAACTCCTTTGCCATGAAGAAGATCCAAATTCAACCAGTTCAGGCTAGTAAACCTGTTTGAAAGACCTTTTTTCAGTGAAATGCAGCTTAGTGCAAAAACAGGCTGCTCTCGCTCTGAAACGCTCATTTTTCACATAAGCCACTTTTCAGCCTTAGGCGACTGTACAGTGCTAAAACAGCCTCCAATCGCTCTGAAACGCTCATTTTTGACATAATCCACTTTTCACCTTTAATGAATGAAATTCCAGGTAAAAACTCCTTTGCCATGAAGAAGATCCAAATTCAACCAGTTCAGGCTAGTAAACCTGTTTGAAAGACCTTTTTTCAGTGAAATGCAGCTTAGTGCAAAAACAGGCTGCTCTCGCTCTGAAACGCTCATTTTTCACATAAGCCACTTTTCAGCGCTAAAACAGCCTCCAATCGCTCTGAAACGCTCATTTTTGACATAATCCATTTTTCACCTTTAATGAATGAAATTCCAGGTAAAAACTCCTTTGCCATGAAGAAGATCCAAATTCAACCAGTTCAGGCTAGTAAACCTGTTTGAAAGACCTTTTTTCAGTGAAATGCAGCTTAGTGCAAAAACAGGCTGCTCTCGCTCTGAAACGCTCATTTTTCACATAAGCCACTTTTCAGCGCTAAAACAGCCTCCAATCGCTCTGAAACGCTCATTT
The DNA here is from genome assembly GCF_965226575.1 of Pagrus pagrus. Taxonomy (NCBI): domain Eukaryota; kingdom Metazoa; phylum Chordata; class Actinopteri; order Spariformes; family Sparidae; genus Pagrus; species Pagrus pagrus. The sequence continues at coordinate 65,216 of NW_028175239.1, read as the reverse complement.
TTGACATAAGCCACTTTTCACCTTTAATGAATGAAATTCCAGGTAAAAACTCCTTTGCCATGAATAAGATCCAAATTCAACCAGTTCAGGCTAGTAAACCTGTTTGAAAGACCTTTTTTCAGTGAAATGCAGCTTAGTGCAAAAACAGGCTGCTCTCGCTCTGAAACGCTCATTTTTCACATAAGCCACTTTTCAGCGCTAAAACAGCCTCCAATCGCTCTGAAACGCTCATTTTTGACATAAGCCACTTTTCACCTTTAATGAATGAAATTCCAGGTAAAAACTCCTTTGCCATGAAGAAGATCCAAATTCAACCAGTTCAGGCTAGTAAACCTGTTTGAAAGACCTTTTTTCAGTGAAATGCAGCTTAGTGCAAAAACAGGCTGCTCTCGCTCTGAAACGCTCATTTTTCACATAAGCCACTTTTCAGCGCTAAAACAGCCTCCAATCGCTCTGAAACGCTCATTTTTGACATAATCCACTTTTCACCTTTAATGAATGAAATTCCAGGTAAAAACTCCTTTGCCATGAAGAAGATCCAAATTCAACCAGTTCAGGCTAGTAAACCTGTTTGAAAGACCTTTTTTCAGTGAAATGCAGCTTAGTGCAAAAACAGGCTGCTCTCGCTCTGAAACGCTCATTTTTCACATAAGCCACTTTTCAGCCTTAGGCGACTGTACAGTGCTAAAACAGCCTCCAATCGCTCTGAAACGCTCATTTTTGACATAAGCCACTTTTCACCTTTAATGAATGAAATTCCAGGTAAAAACTCCTTTGCCATGAAGAAGATCCAAATTCAACCAGTTCAGGCTAGTAAACCTGTTTGAAAGACCTTTTTTCAGTGAAATGCAGCTTAGTGCAAAAGCAGGCTGCTCTCGCTCTGAAACGCTCATTTTTCACATAAGCCACTTTTCAGCGCTAAAACAGCCTCCAATCGCTCTGAAACGCTCATTTTTGACATAAGCCACTTTTCACCTTTAATGAATGAAATTCCAGGTAAAAACTCCTTTGCCATGAAGAAGATCCAAATTCAACCAGTTCAGGCTAGTAAACCTGTTTGAAAGACCTTTTTTCAGTGAAATGCAGCTTAGTGCAAAAACAGGCTGCTCTCGCTCTGAAACGCTCATTTTTCACATAAGCCACTTTTCAGCCTTAGGCGACTGTACAGTGCTAAAACAGCCTCCAATCGCTCTGAAACGCTCATTTTTGACATAAGCCACTTTTCACCTTTAATGAATGAAATTCCAGGTAAAAACTCCTTTGCCATGAAGAAGATCCAAATTCAACCAGTTCAGGCTAGTAAACCTGTTTGAAAGACCTTTTTTCAGTGAAATGCAGCTTAGTGCAAAAACAGGCTGCTCTCGCTCTGAAACGCTCATTTTTCACATAAGCCACTTTTCAGCGCTAAAACAGCCTCCAATCGCTCTGAAACGCTCATTTTTGACATAAGCCACTTTTCAGCCTTAATGAATTAAATTCCAGGTAAAAACTCATTTGCCATGAAGAAGATCCAAATTCAACCAGTTCAGGCTAGTAAACCTGTTTGAAAGACCTTTTTTCAGTGAAATGCAGCTTAGTGCAAAAACAGGCTGCTCTCGCTCTGAAACGCTCATTTTTCACATAAGCCACTTTTCAGCCTTAGGCGACTGTACAGTGCTAAAACAGCCTCCAATCGCTCTGAAACGCTCATTTTTGACATAAGCCACTTTTCACCTTTAATGAATGAAATTCCAGGTAAAAACTCCTTTGCCATGAAGAAGATCCAAATTCAACCAGTTCAGGCTAGTAAACCTGTTTGAAAGACCTTTTTTCAGTGAAATGCAGCTTAGTGCAAAAACAGGCTGCTCTCGCTCTGAAACGCTCATTTTTCACATAAGCCACTTTTCAGCGCTAAAACAGCCTCCAATCGCTCTGAAACGCTCATTTTTGACATAAGCCACTTTTCACCTTTAATGAATGAAATTCCAGGTAAAAACTCCTTTGCCATGAATAAGATCCAAATTCAACCAGTTCAGGCTAGTAAACCTGTTTGAAAGACCTTTTTTCAGTGAAATGCAGCTTAGTGCAAAAACAGGCTGCTCTCGCTCTGAAACGCTCATTTTTCACATAAGCCACTTTTCAGCGCTAAAACAGCCTCCAATCGCTCTGAAACGCTCATTTTTGACATAAGCCACTTTTCACCTTTAATGAATGAAATTCCAGGTAAAAACTCCTTTGCCATGAAGAAGATCCAAATTCAACCAGTTCAGGCTAGTAAACCTGTTTGAAAGACCTTTTTTCAGTGAAATGCAGCTTAGTGCAAAAACAGGCTGCTCTCGCTCTGAAACGCTCATTTTTCACATAAGCCACTTTTCAGCGCTAAAACAGCCTCCAATCGCTCTGAAACGCTCATTTTTGACATAAGCCACTTTTCACCTTTAATGAATGAAATTCCAGGTAAAAACTCCTTTGCCATGAATAAGATCCAAATTCAACCAGTTCAGGCTAGTAAACCTGTTTGAAAGACCTTTTTTCAGTGAAATGCAGCTTAGTGCAAAAACAGGCTGCTCTCGCTCTGAAACGCTCATTTTTCACATAAGCCACTTTTCAGCCTTAGGCGACTGTACAGTGCTAAAACAGCCTCCAATCGCTCTGAAACGCTCATTTTTGACATAAGCCACTTTTCACCTTTAATGAATGAAATTCCAGGTAAAAACTCCTTTGCCATGAAGAAGATCCAAATTCAACCAGTTCAGGCTAGTAAACCTGTTTGAAAGACCTTTTTTCAGTGAAATGCAGCTTAGTGCAAAAACAGGCTGCTCTCGCTCTGAAACGCTCATTTTTCACATAAGCCACTTTTCAGCGCTAAAACAGCCTCCAATCGCTCTGAAACGCTAATTTTTGACATAATCCATTTTTCACCTTTAATGAATGAAATTCCAGGTAAAAACTCCTTTGCCATGAAGAAGATCCAAATTCAACCAGTTCAGGCTAGTAAACCTGTTTGAAAGACCTTTTTTCAGTGAAATGCAGCTTAGTGCAAAAACAGGCTGCTCTCGCTCTGAAACGCTCATTTTTCACATAAGCCACTTTTCAGCGCTAAAACAGCCTCCAATCGCTCTGAAACGCTCATTTTTGACATAAGCCACTTTTCACCTTTAATGAATGAAATTCCAGGTAAAAACTCCTTTGCCATGAATAAGATCCAAATTCAACCAGTTCAGGCTAGTAAACCTGTTTGAAAGACCTTTTTTCAGTGAAATGCAGCTTAGTGCAAAAACAGGCTGCTCTCGCTCTGAAACGCTCATTTTTCACATAAGCCACTTTTCAGCGCTAAAACAGCCTCCAATCGCTCTGAAACGCTCATTTTTGACATAATCCACTTTTCACCTTTAATGAATGAAATTCCAGGTAAAAACTCCTTTGCCATGAAGAAGATCCAAATTCAACCAGTTCAGGCTAGTAAACCTGTTTGAAAGACCTTTTTTCAGTGAAATGCAGCTTAGTGCAAAAACAGGCTGCTCTCGCTCTGAAACGCTCATTTTTCACATAAGCCACTTTTCAGCGCTAAAACAGCCTCCAATCGCTCTGAAACGCTCATTTTTGACATAAGCCACTTTTCAGCCTTAATGAATTAAATTCCAGGTAAAAACTCATTTGCCATGAAGAAGATCCAAATTCAACCAGTTCAGGCTAGTAAACCTGTTTGAAAGACCTTTTTTCAGTGAAATGCAGCTTAGTGCAAAAACAGGCTGCTCTCGCTCTGAAACGCTCATTTTTCACATAAGCCACTTTTCAGCCTTAGGCGACTGTACAGTGCTAAAACAGCCTCCAATCGCTCTGAAACGCTCATTTTTGACATAAGCCACTTTTCACCTTTAATGAATGAAATTCCAGGTAAAAACTCCTTTGCCATGAAGAAGATCCAAATTCAACCAGTTCAGGCTAGTAAACCTGTTTGAAAGACCTTTTTTCAGTGAAATGCAGCTTAGTGCAAAAACAGGCTGCTCTCGCTCTGAAACGCTCATTTTTCACATAAGCCACTTTTCAGCGCTAAAACAGCCTCCAATCGCTCTGAAACGCTCATTTTTGACATAATCCATTTTTCACCTTTAATGAATGAAATTCCAGGTAAAAACTCCTTTGCCATGAAGAAGATCCAAATTCAACCAGTTCAGGCTAGTAAACCTGTTTGAAAGACCTTTTTTCAGTGAAATGCAGCTTAGTGCAAAAACAGGCTGCTCTCGCTCTGAAACGCTCATTTTTCACATAAGCCACTTTTCAGCCTTAGGCGACTGTACAGTGCTAAAACAGCCTCCAATCGCTCTGAAACGCTCATTTTTGACATAATCCACTTTTCACCTTTAATGAATGAAATTCCAGGTAAAAACTCCTTTGCCATGAAGAAGATCCAAATTCAACCAGTTCAGGCTAGTAAACCTGTTTGAAAGACCTTTTTTCAGTGAAATGCAGCTTAGTGCAAAAACAGGCTGCTCTCGCTCTGAAACGCTCATTTTTCACATAAGCCACTTTTCAGCGCTAAAACAGCCTCCAATCGCTCTGAAACGCTCATTTTTGACATAAGCCACTTTTCACCTTTAATGAATGAAATTCCAGGTAAAAACTCCTTTGCCATGAAGAAGATCCAAATTCAACCAGTTCAGGCTAGTAAACCTGTTTGAAAGACCCTTTTTCAGTGAAATGCAGCTTAGTGCAAAAACAGGCTGCTCTCGCTCTGAAACGCTCATTTTTCACATAAGCCACTTTTCAGCGCTAAAACAGCCTCCAATCGCTCTGAAACGCTCATTTTTGACATAAGCCACTTTTCAGCCTTAATGAATTAAATTCCAGGTAAAAACTCATTTGCCATGAAGAAGATCCAAATTCAACCAGTTCAGGCTAGTAAACCTGTTTGAAAGACCTTTTTTCAGTGAAATGCAGCTTAGTGCAAAAACAGGCTGCTCTCGCTCTGAAACGCTCATTTTTCACATAAGCCACTTTTCAGCCTTAGGCGACTGTACAGTGCTAAAACAGCCTCCAATCGCTCTGAAACGCTCATTTTTGACATAAGCCACTTTTCACCTTTAATGAATGAAATTCCAGGTAAAAACTCCTTTGCCATGAAGAAGATCCAAATTCAACCAGTTCAGGCTAGTAAACCTGTTTGAAAGACCTTTTTTCAGTGAAATGCAGCTTAGTGCAAAAACAGGCTGCTCTCGCTCTGAAACGCTCATTTTTCACATAAGCCACTTTTCAGCGCTAAAACAGCCTCCAATCGCTCTGAAACGCTCATTTTTGACATAATCCATTTTTCACCTTTAATGAATGAAATTCCAGGTAAAAACTCCTTTGCCATGAAGAAGATCCAAATTCAACCAGTTCAGGCTAGTAAACCTGTTTGAAAGACCTTTTTTCAGTGAAATGCAGCTTAGTGCAAAAACAGGCTGCTCTCGCTCTGAAACGCTCATTTTTCACATAAGCCACTTTTCAGCCTTAGGCGACTGTACAGTGCTAAAACAGCCTCCAATCGCTCTGAAACGCTCATTTTTGACATAATCCACTTTTCACCTTTAATGAATGAAATTCCAGGTAAAAACTCCTTTGCCATGAAGAAGATCCAAATTCAACCAGTTCAGGCTAGTAAACCTGTTTGAAAGACCTTTTTTCAGTGAAATGCAGCTTAGTGCAAAAACAGGCTGCTCTCGCTCTGAAACGCTCATTTTTCACATAAGCCACTTTTCAGCGCTAAAACAGCCTCCAATCGCTCTGAAACGCTCATTTTTGACATAAGCCACTTTTCACCTTTAATGAATTAAATTCCAGGTAAAAACTCCTTTGCCATGAATAAGATCCAAATTCAACCAGTTCAGGCTAGTAAACCTGTTTGAAAGACCTTTTTTCAGTGAAATGCAGCTTAGTGCAAAAACAGGCTGCTCTCGCTCTGAAACGCTCATTTTTCACATAAGCCACTTTTCAGCCTTAGGCGACTGTACAGTGCTAAAACAGCCTCCAATCGCTCTGAAACGCTCATTTTTGACATAAGCCACTTTTCACCTTTAATGAATGAAATTCCAGGTAAAAACTGCTTTGCCATGAAGAAGATCCAAATTCAACCAGTTCAGGCTAGTAAACCTGTTTGAAAGACCTTTTTTCAGTGAAATGCAGCTTAGTGCAAAAACAGGCTGCTCTCGCTCTGAAACGCTCATTTTTCACATAAGCCACTTTTCAGCGCTAAAACAGCCTCCAATCGCTCTGAAACGCTCATTTTTGACATAAGCCACTTTTCAGCCTTAATGAATTAAATTCCAGGTAAAAACTCATTTGCCATGAAGAAGATCCAAATTCAACCAGTTCAGGCTAGTAAACCTGTTTGAAAGACCTTTTTTCAGTGAAATGCAGCTTAGTGCAAAAACAGGCTGCTCTCGCTCTGAAACGCTCATTTTTCACATAAGCCACTTTTCAGCCTTAGGCGACTGTACAGTGCTAAAACAGCCTCCAATCGCTCTGAAACGCTCATTTTTGACATAAGCCACTTTTCACCTTTAATGAATGAAATTCCAGGTAAAAACTCCTTTGCCATGAAGAAGATCCAAATTCAACCAGTTCAGGCTAGTAAACCTGTTTGAAAGACCTTTTTTCAGTGAAATGCAGCTTAGTGCAAAAACAGGCTGCTCTCGCTCTGAAACGCTCATTTTTCACATAAGCCACTTTTCAGCGCTAAAACAGCCTCCAATCGCTCTGAAACGCTCATTTTTGACATAAGCCACTTTTCACCTTTAATGAATGAAATTCCAGGTAAAAACTCCTTTGCCATGAATAAGATCCAAATTCAACCAGTTCAGGCTAGTAAACCTGTTTGAAAGACCTTTTTTCAGTGAAATGCAGCTTAGTGCAAAAACAGGCTGCTCTCGCTCTGAAACGCTCATTTTTCACATAAGCCACTTTTCAGCGCTAAAACAGCCTCCAATCGCTCTGAAACGCTCATTTTTGACATAAGCCACTTTTCACCTTTAATGAATGAAATTCCAGGTAAAAACTCCTTTGCCATGAAGAAGATCCAAATTCAACCAGTTCAGGCTAGTAAACCTGTTTGAAAGACCTTTTTTCAGTGAAATGCAGCTTAGTGCAAAAACAGGCTGCTCTCGCTCTGAAACGCTCATTTTTCACATAAGCCACTTTTCAGCGCTAAAACAGCCTCCAATCGCTCTGAAACGCTCATTTTTGACATAATCCACTTTTCACCTTTAATGAATGAAATTCCAGGTAAAAACTCCTTTGCCATGAAGAAGATCCAAATTCAACCAGTTCAGGCTAGTAAACCTGTTTGAAAGACCTTTTTTCAGTGAAATGCAGCTTAGTGCAAAAACAGGCTGCTCTCGCTCTGAAACGCTCATTTTTCACATAAGCCACTTTTCAGCCTTAGGCGACTGTACAGTGCTAAAACAGCCTCCAATCGCTCTGAAACGCTCATTTTTGACATAAGCCACTTTTCACCTTTAATGAATGAAATTCCAGGTAAAAACTCCTTTGCCATGAAGAAGATCCAAATTCAACCAGTTCAGGCTAGTAAACCTGTTTGAAAGACCTTTTTTCAGTGAAATGCAGCTTAGTGCAAAAGCAGGCTGCTCTCGCTCTGAAACGCTCATTTTTCACATAAGCCACTTTTCAGCGCTAAAACAGCCTCCAATCGCTCTGAAACGCTCATTTTTGACATAAGCCACTTTTCACCTTTAATGAATGAAATTCCAGGTAAAAACTCCTTTGCCATGAAGAAGATCCAAATTCAACCAGTTCAGGCTAGTAAACCTGTTTGAAAGACCTTTTTTCAGTGAAATGCAGCTTAGTGCAAAAACAGGCTGCTCTCGCTCTGAAACGCTCATTTTTCACATAAGCCACTTTTCAGCGCTAAAACAGCCTCCAATCGCTCTGAAACGCTCATTTTTGACATAAGCCACTTTTCACCTTTAATGAATTAAATTCCAGGTAAAAACTCCTTAGCCATGAATAAGATCCAAATTCAACCAGTTCAGGCTAGTAAACCTGTTTGAAAGACCTTTTTTCAGTGAAATGCAGCTTAGTGCAAAAACAGGCTGCTCTCGCTCTGAAACGCTCATTTTTCACATAAGCCACTTTTCAGCCTTAGGCGACTGTACAGTGCTAAAACAGCCTCCAATCGCTCTGAAACGCTCATTTTTGACATAAGCCACTTTTCACCTTTAATGAATGAAATTCCAGGTAAAAACTCCTTTGCCATGAAGAAGATCCAAATTCAACCAGTTCAGGCTAGTAAACCTGTTTGAAAGACCTTTTTTCAGTGAAATGCAGCTTAGTGCAAAAACAGGCTGCTCTCGCTCTGAAACGCTCATTTTTCACATAAGCCACTTTTCAGCGCTAAAACAGCCTCCAATCGCTCTGAAACGCTAATTTTTGACATAATCCATTTTTCACCTTTAATGAATGAAATTCCAGGTAAAAACTCCTTTGCCATGAAGAAGATCCAAATTCAACCAGTTCAGGCTAGTAAACCTGTTTGAAAGACCTTTTTTCAGTGAAATGCAGCTTAGTGCAAAAACAGGCTGCTCTCGCTCTGAAACGCTCATTTTTCACATAAGCCACTTTTCAGCGCTAAAACAGCCTCCAATCGCTCTGAAACGCTCATTTTTGACATAAGCCACTTTTCACCTTTAATGAATGAAATTCCAGGTAAAAACTCCTTTGCCATGAATAAGATCCAAATTCAACCAGTTCAGGCTAGTAAACCTGTTTGAAAGACCTTTTTTCAGTGAAATGCAGCTTAGTGCAAAAACAGGCTGCTCTCGCTCTGAAACGCTCATTTTTCACATAAGCCACTTTTCAGCGCTAAAACAGCCTCCAATCGCTCTGAAACGCTCATTTTTGACATAATCCACTTTTCACCTTTAATGAATGAAATTCCAGGTAAAAACTCCTTTGCCATGAAGAAGATCCAAATTCAACCAGTTCAGGCTAGTAAACCTGTTTGAAAGACCTTTTTTCAGTGAAATGCAGCTTAGTGCAAAAACAGGCTGCTCTCGCTCTGAAACGCTCATTTTTCACATAAGCCACTTTTCAGCGCTAAAACAGCCTCCAATCGCTCTGAAACGCTCATTTTTGACATAAGCCACTTTTCACCTTTAATGAATGAAATTCCAGGTAAAAACTCCTTTGCCATGAAGAAGATCCAAATTCAACCAGTTCAGGCTAGTAAACCTGTTTGAAAGACCTTTTTTCAGTGAAATGCAGCTTAGTGCAAAAACAGGCTGCTCTCGCTCTGAAACGCTCATTTTTCACATAAGCCACTTTTCAGCGCTAAAACAGCCTCCAATCGCTCTGAAACGCTCATTTTTGACATAAGCCACTTTTCACCTTTAATGAATGAAATTCCAGGTAAAAACTCCTTTGCCATGAAGAAGATCCAAATTCAACCAGTTCAGGCTAGTAAACCTGTTTGAAAGACCCTTTTTCAGTGAAATGCAGCTTAGTGCAAAAACAGGCTGCTCTCGCTCTGAAACGCTCATTTTTCACATAAGCCACTTTTCAGCGCTAAAACAGCCTCCAATCGCTCTGAAACGCTCATTTTTGACATAAGCCACTTTTCAGCCTTAATGAATTAAATTCCAGGTAAAAACTCATTTGCCATGAAGAAGATCCAAATTCAACCAGTTCAGGCTAGTAAACCTGTTTGAAAGACCTTTTTTCAGTGAAATGCAGCTTAGTGCAAAAACAGGCTGCTCTCGCTCTGAAACGCTCATTTTTCACATAAGCCACTTTTCAGCCTTAGGCGACTGTACAGTGCTAAAACAGCCTCCAATCGCTCTGAAACGCTCATTTTTGACATAAGCCACTTTTCACCTTTAATGAATGAAATTCCAGGTAAAAACTCCTTTGCCATGAAGAAGATCCAAATTCAACCAGTTCAGGCTAGTAAACCTGTTTGAAAGACCTTTTTTCAGTGAAATGCAGCTTAGTGCAAAAACAGGCTGCTCTCGCTCTGAAACGCTCATTTTTCACATAAGCCACTTTTCAGCGCTAAAACAGCCTCCAATCGCTCTGAAACGCTCATTTTTGACATAATCCATTTTTCACCTTTAATGAATGAAATTCCAGGTAAAAACTCCTTTGCCATGAAGAAGATCCAAATTCAACCAGTTCAGGCTAGTAAACCTGTTTGAAAGACCTTTTTTCAGTGAAATGCAGCTTAGTGCAAAAACAGGCTGCTCTCGCTCTGAAACGCTCATTTTTCACATAAGCCACTTTTCAGCCTTAGGCGACTGTACAGTGCTAAAACAGCCTCCAATCGCTCTGAAACGCTCATTTTTGACATAATCCACTTTTCACCTTTAATGAATGAAATTCCAGGTAAAAACTCCTTTGCCATGAAGAAGATCCAAATTCAACCAGTTCAGGCTAGTAAACCTGTTTGAAAGACCTTTTTTCAGTGAAATGCAGCTTAGTGCAAAAACAGGCTGCTCTCGCTCTGAAACGCTCATTTTTCACATAAGCCACTTTTCAGCGCTAAAACAGCCTCCAATCGCTCTGAAACGCTCATTTTTGACATAAGCCACTTTTCACCTTTAATGAATGAAATTCCAGGTAAAAACTCCTTTGCCATGAAGAAGATCCAAATTCAACCAGTTCAGGCTAGTAAACCTGTTTGAAAGACCTTTTTTCAGTGAAATGCAGCTTAGTGCAAAAACAGGCTGCTCTCGCTCTGAAACGCTCATTTTTCACATAAGCCACTTTTCAGCGCTAAAACAGCCTCCAATCGCTCTGAAACGCTCATTTTTGACATAAGCCACTTTTCACCTTTAATGAATGAAATTCCAGGTAAAAACTCCTTTGCCATGAAGAAGATCCAAATTCAACCAGTTCAGGCTAGTAAACCTGTTTGAAAGACCCTTTTTCAGTGAAATGCAGCTTAGTGCAAAAACAGGCTGCTCTCGCTCTGAAACGCTCATTTTTCACATAAGCCACTTTTCAGCGCTAAAACAGCCTCCAATCGCTCTGAAACGCTCATTTTTGACATAAGCCACTTTTCAGCCTTAATGAATTAAATTCCAGGTAAAAACTCATTTGCCATGAAGAAGATCCAAATTCAACCAGTTCAGGCTAGTAAACCTGTTTGAAAGACCTTTTTTCAGTGAAATGCAGCTTAGTGCAAAAACAGGCTGCTCTCGCTCTGAAACGCTCATTTTTCACATAAGCCACTTTTCAGCCTTAGGCGACTGTACAGTGCTAAAACAGCCTCCAATCGCTCTGAAACGCTCATTTTTGACATAAGCCACTTTTCACCTTTAATGAATGAAATTCCAGGTAAAAACTCCTTTGCCATGAAGAAGATCCAAATTCAACCAGTTCAGGCTAGTAAACCTGTTTGAAAGACCTTTTTTCAGTGAAATGCAGCTTAGTGCAAAAACAGGCTGCTCTCGCTCTGAAACGCTCATTTTTCACATAAGCCACTTTTCAGCGCTAAAACAGCCTCCAATCGCTCTGAAACGCTCATTTTTGACATAATCCATTTTTCACCTTTAATGAATGAAATTCCAGGTAAAAACTCCTTTGCCATGAAGAAGATCCAAATTCAACCAGTTCAGGCTAGTAAACCTGTTTGAAAGACCTTTTTTCAGTGAAATGCAGCTTAGTGCAAAAACAGGCTGCTCTCGCTCTGAAACGCTCATTTTTCACATAAGCCACTTTTCAGCCTTAGGCGACTGTACAGTGCTAAAACAGCCTCCAATCGCTCTGAAACGCTCATTTTTGACATAATCCACTTTTCACCTTTAATGAATGAAATTCCAGGTAAAAACTCCTTTGCCATGAAGAAGATCCAAATTCAACCAGTTCAGGCTAGTAAACCTGTTTGAAAGACCTTTTTTCAGTGAAATGCAGCTTAGTGCAAAAACAGGCTGCTCTCGCTCTGAAACGCTCATTTTTCACATAAGCCACTTTTCAGCGCTAAAACAGCCTCCAATCGCTCTGAAACGCTCATTTTTGACATAAGCCACTTTTCACCTTTAATGAATTAAATTCCAGGTAAAAACTCCTTTGCCATGAATAAGATCCAAATTCAACCAGTTCAGGCTAGTAAACCTGTTTGAAAGACCTTTTTTCAGTGAAATGCAGCTTAGTGCAAAAACAGGCTGCTCTCGCTCTGAAACGCTCATTTTTCACATAAGCCACTTTTCAGCCTTAGGCGACTGTACAGTGCTAAAACAGCCTCCAATCGCTCTGAAACGCTCATTTTTGACATAAGCCACTTTTCACCTTTAATGAATGAAATTCCAGGTAAAAACTGCTTTGCCATGAAGAAGATCCAAATTCAACCAGTTCAGGCTAGTAAACCTGTTTGAAAGACCTTTTTTCAGTGAAATGCAGCTTAGTGCAAAAACAGGCTGCTCTCGCTCTGAAACGCTCATTTTTCACATAAGCCACTTTTCAGCGCTAAAACAGCCTCCAATCGCTCTGAAACGCTCATTTTTGACATAATCCATTTTTCACCTTTAATGAATGAAATTCCAGGTAAAAACTCCTTTGCCATGAAGAAGATCCAAATTCAACCAGTTCAGGCTAGTAAACCTGTTTGAAAGACCTTTTTTCAGTGAAATGCAGCTTAGTGCAAAAACAGGCTGCTCTCGCTCTGAAACGCTCATTTTTCACATAAGCCACTTTTCAGCGCTAAAACAGCCTCCAATCGCTCTGAAACGCTCATTTTTGACATAAGCCACTTTTCACCTTTAATGAATGAAATTCCAGGTAAAAACTCCTTTGCCATGAAGAAGATCCAAATTCAACCAGTTCAGGCTAGTAAACCTGTTTGAAAGACCTTTTTTCAGTGAAATGCAGCTTAGTGCAAAAACAGGCTGCTCTCGCTCTGAAACGCTCATTTTTCACATAAGCCACTTTTCAGCGCTAAAACAGCCTCCAATCGCTCTGAAACGCTCATTTTTGACATAATCCACTTTTCACCTTTAATGAATGAAATTCCAGGTAAAAACTCCTTTGCCATGAAGAAGATCCAAATTCAACCAGTTCAGGCTAGTAAACCTGTTTGAAAGACCTTTTTTCAGTGAAATGCAGCTTAGTGCAAAAACAGGCTGCTCTCGCTCTGAAACGCTCATTTTTCACATAAGCCACTTTTCAGCGCTAAAACAGCCTCCAATCGCTCTGAAACGCTCATTTTTGACATAAGCCACTTTTCACCTTTAATGAATGAAATTCCAGGTAAAAACTCCTTTGCCATGAAGAAGATCCAAATTCAACCAGTTCAGGCTAGTAAACCTGTTTGAAAGACCTTTTTTCAGTGAAATGCAGCTTAGTGCAAAAACAGGCTGCTCTCGCTCTGAAACGCTCATTTTTCACATAAGCCACTTTTCAGCGCTAAAACAGCCTCCAATCGCTCTGAAACGCTCATTTTTGACATAAGCCACTTTTCACCTTTAATGAATGAAATTCCAGGTAAAAACTCCTTTGCCATGAAGAAGATCCAAATTCAACCAGTTCAGGCTAGTAAACCTGTTTGAAAGACCCTTTTTCAGTGAAATGCAGCTTAGTGCAAAAACAGGCTGCTCTCGCTCTGAAACGCTCATTTTTCACATAAGCCACTTTTCAGCGCTAAAACAGCCTCCAATCGCTCTGAAACGCTCATTTTTGACATAAGCCACTTTTCAGCCTTAATGAATTAAATTCCAGGTAAAAACTCATTTGCCATGAAGAAGATCCAAATTCAACCAGTTCAGGCTAGTAAACCTGTTTGAAAGACCTTTTTTCAGTGAAATGCAGCTTAGTGCAAAAACAGGCTGCTCTCGCTCTGAAACGCTCATTTTTCACATAAGCCACTTTTCAGCCTTAGGCGACTGTACAGTGCTAAAACAGCCTCCAATCGCTCTGAAACGCTCATTTTTGACATAAGCCACTTTTCACCTTTAATGAATGAAATTCCAGGTAAAAACTCCTTTGCCATGAAGAAGATCCAAATTCAACCAGTTCAGGCTAGTAAACCTGTTTGAAAGACCTTTTTTCAGTGAAATGCAGCTTAGTGCAAAAACAGGCTGCTCTCGCTCTGAAACGCTCATTTTTCACATAAGCCACTTTTCAGCGCTAAAACAGCCTCCAATCGCTCTGAAACGCTCATTTTTGACATAAGCCACTTTTCACCTTTAATGAATGAAATTCCAGGTAAAAACTCCTTTGCCATGAAGAAGATCCAAATTCAACCAGTTCAGGCTAGTAAACCTGTTTGAAAGACCTTTTTTCAGTGAAATGCAGCTTAGTGCAAAAACAGGCTGCTCTCGCTCTGAAACGCTCATTTTTCACATAAGCCACTTTTCAGCCTTAGGCGACTGTACAGTGCTAAAACAGCCTCCAATCGCTCTGAAACGCTCATTTTTGACATAAGCCACTTTTCACCTTTAATGAATGAAATTCCAGGTAAAAACTCCTTTGCCATGAAGAAGATCCAAATTCAACCAGTTCAGGCTAGTAAACCTGTTTGAAAGACCTTTTTTCAGTGAAATGCAGCTTAGTGCAAAAACAGGCTGCTCTCGCTCTGAAACGCTCATTTTTCACATAAGCCACTTTTCAGCGCTAAAACAGCCTCCAATCGCTCTGAAACGCTCATTTTTGACATAATCCATTTTTCACCTTTAATGAATGAAATTCCAGGTAAAAACTCCTTTGCCATGAAGAAGATCCAAATTCAACCAGTTCAGGCTAGTAAACCTGTTTGAAAGACCTTTTTTCAGTGAAATGCAGCTTAGTGCAAAAACAGGCTGCTCTCGCTCTGAAACGCTCATTTTTCACATAAGCCACTTTTCAGCGCTAAAACAGCCTCCAATCGCTCTGAAACGCTCATTTTTGACATAAGCCACTTTTCACCTTTAATGAATGAAATTCCAGGTAAAAACTCCTTTGCCATGAATAAGATCCAAATTCAACCAGTTCAGGCTAGTAAACCTGTTTGAAAGACCTTTTTTCAGTGAAATGCAGCTTAGTGCAAAAACAGGCTGCTCTCGCTCTGAAACGCTCATTTTTCACATAAGCCACTTTTCAGCGCTAAAACAGCCTCCAATCGCTCTGAAACGCTCATTTTTGACATAATCCACTTTTCACCTTTAATGAATGAAATTCCAGGTAAAAACTCCTTTGCCATGAAGAAGATCCAAATTCAACCAGTTCAGGCTAGTAAACCTGTTTGAAAGACCTTTTTTCAGTGAAATGCAGCTTAGTGCAAAAACAGGCTGCTCTCGCTCTGAAACGCTCATTTTTCACATAAGCCACTTTTCAGCGCTAAAACAGCCTCCAATCGCTCTGAAACGCTCATTTTTGACATAAGCCACTTTTCACCTTTAATGAATGAAATTCCAGGTAAAAACTCCTTTGCCATGAAGAAGATCCAAATTCAACCAGTTCAGGCTAGTAAACCTGTTTGAAAGACCTTTTTTCAGTGAAATGCAGCTTAGTGCAAAAACAGGCTGCTCTCGCTCTGAAACGCTCATTTTTCACATAAGCCACTTTTCAGCCTTAGGCGACTGTACAGTGCTAAAACAGCCTCCAATCGCTCTGAAACGCTCATTTTTGACATAAGCCACTTTTCACCTTTAATGAATGAAATTCCAGGTAAAAACTCCTTTGCCATGAAGAAGATCCAAATTCAACCAGTTCAGGCTAGTAAACCTGTTTGAAAGACCTTTTTTCAGTGAAATGCAGCTTAGTGCAAAAACAGGCTGCTCTCGCTCTGAAACGCTCATTTTTCACATAAGCCACTTTTCAGCGCTAAAACAGCCTCCAATCGCTCTGAAACGCTCATTTTTGACATAAGCCACTTTTCACCTTTAATGAATGAAATTCCAGGTAAAAACTCCTTTGCCATGAATAAGATCCAAATTCAACCAGTTCAGGCTAGTAAACCTGTTTGAAAGACCTTTTTTCAGTGAAATGCAGCTTAGTGCAAAAACAGGCTGCTCTCGCTCTGAAACGCTCATTTTTCACATAAGCCACTTTTCAGCGCTAAAACAGCCTCCAATCGCTCTGAAACGCTCATTTTTGACATAATCCACTTTTCACCTTTAATGAATGAAATTCCAGGTAAAAACTCCTTTGCCATGAAGAAGATCCAAATTCAACCAGTTCAGGCTAGTAAACCTGTTTGAAAGACCTTTTTTCAGTGAAATGCAGCTTAGTGCAAAAACAGGCTGCTCTCGCTCTGAAACGCTCATTTTTCACATAAGCCACTTTTCAGCGCTAAAACAGCCTCCAATCGCTCTGAAACGCTCATTTTTGACATAAGCCACTTTTCACCTTTAATGAATGAAATTCCAGGTAAAAACTCCTTTGCCATGAAGAAGATCCAAATTCAACCAGTTCAGGCTAGTAAACCTGTTTGAAAGACCTTTTTTCAGTGAAATGCAGCTTAGTGCAAAAACAGGCTGCTCTCGCTCTGAAACGCTCATTTTTCACATAAGCCACTTTTCAGCGCTAAAACAGCCTCCAATCGCTCTGAAACGCTCATTTTTGACATAAGCCACTTTTCACCTTTAATGAATGAAATTCCAGGTAAAAACTCCTTTGCCATGAAGAAGATCCAAATTCAACCAGTTCAGGCTAGTAAACCTGTTTGAAAGACCCTTTTTCAGTGAAATGCAGCTTAGTGCAAAAACAGGCTGCTCTCGCTCTGAAACGCTCATTTTTCACATAAGCCACTTTTCAGCGCTAAAACAGCCTCCAATCGCTCTGAAACGCTCATTTTTGACATAAGCCACTTTTCAGCCTTAATGAATTAAATTCCAGGTAAAAACTCATTTGCCATGAAGAAGATCCAAATTCAACCAGTTCAGGCTAGTAAACCTGTTTGAAAGACCTTTTTTCAGTGAAATGCAGCTTAGTGCAAAAACAGGCTGCTCTCGCTCTGAAACGCTCATTTTTCACATAAGCCACTTTTCAGCCTTAGGCGACTGTACAGTGCTAAAACAGCCTCCAATCGCTCTGAAACGCTCATTTTTGACATAAGCCACTTTTCACCTTTAATGAATGAAATTCCAGGTAAAAACTCCTTTGCCATGAAGAAGATCCAAATTCAACCAGTTCAGGCTAGTAAACCTGTTTGAAAGACCTTTTTTCAGTGAAATGCAGCTTAGTGCAAAAACAGGCTGCTCTCGCTCTGAAACGCTCATTTTTCACATAAGCCACTTTTCAGCGCTAAAACAGCCTCCAATCGCTCTGAAACGCTCATTTTTGACATAATCCATTTTTCACCTTTAATGAATGAAATTCCAGGTAAAAACTCCTTTGCCATGAAGAAGATCCAAATTCAACCAGTTCAGGCTAGTAAACCTGTTTGAAAGACCTTTTTTCAGTGAAATGCAGCTTAGTGCAAAAACAGGCTGCTCTCGCTCTGAAACGCTCATTTTTCACATAAGCCACTTTTCAGCGCTAAAACAGCCTCCAATCGCTCTGAAACGCTCATTTTTGACATAATCCACTTTTCACCTTTAATGAATGAAATTCCAGGTAAAAACTCCTTTGCCATGAAGAAGATCCAAATTCAACCAGTTCAGGCTAGTAAACCTGTTTGAAAGACCTTTTTTCAGTGAAATGCAGCTTAGTGCAAAAACAGGCTGCTCTCGCTCTGAAACGCTCATTTTTCACATAAGCCACTTTTCAGCGCTAAAACAGCCTCCAATCGCTCTGAAACGCTCATTTTTGACATAAGCCACTTTTCACCTTTAATGAATGAAATTCCAGGTAAAAACTCCTTTGCCATGAAGAAGATCCAAATTCAACCAGTTCAGGCTAGTAAACCTGTTTGAAAGACCTTTTTTCAGTGAAATGCAGCTTAGTGCAAAAACAGGCTGCTCTCGCTCTGAAACGCTCATTTTTCACATAAGCCACTTTTCAGCGCTAAAACAGCCTCCAATCGCTCTGAAACGCTCATTTTTGACATAAGCCACTTTTCACCTTTAATGAATGAAATTCCAGGTAAAAACTCCTTTGCCATGAAGAAGATCCAAATTCAACCAGTTCAGGCTAGTAAACCTGTTTGAAAGACCCTTTTTCAGTGAAATGCAGCTTAGTGCAAAAACAGGCTGCTCTCGCTCTGAAACGCTCATTTTTCACATAAGCCACTTTTCAGCGCTAAAACAGCCTCCAATCGCTCTGAAACGCTCATTTTTGACATAAGCCACTTTTCAGCCTTAATGAATTAAATTCCAGGTAAAAACTCATTTGCCATGAAGAAGATCCAAATTCAACCAGTTCAGGCTAGTAAACCTGTTTGAAAGACCTTTTTTCAGTGAAATGCAGCTTAGTGCAAAAACAGGCTGCTCTCGCTCTGAAACGCTCATTTTTCACATAAGCCACTTTTCAGCCTTAGGCGACTGTACAGTGCTAAAACAGCCTCCAATCGCTCTGAAACGCTCATTTTTGACATAAGCCACTTTTCACCTTTAATGAATGAAATTCCAGGTAAAAACTCCTTTGCCATGAAGAAGATCCAAATTCAACCAGTTCAGGCTAGTAAACCTGTTTGAAAGACCTTTTTTCAGTGAAATGCAGCTTAGTGCAAAAACAGGCTGCTCTCGCTCTGAAACGCTCATTTTTCACATAAGCCACTTTTCAGCGCTAAAACAGCCTCCAATCGCTCTGAAACGCTCATTTTTGACATAATCCATTTTTCACCTTTAATGAATGAAATTCCAGGTAAAAACTCCTTTGCCATGAAGAAGATCCAAATTCAACCAGTTCAGGCTAGTAAACCTGTTTGAAAGACCTTTTTTCAGTGAAATGCAGCTTAGTGCAAAAACAGGCTGCTCTCGCTCTGAAACGCTCATTTTTCACATAAGCCACTTTTCAGCGCTAAAACAGCCTCCAATCGCTCTGAAACGCTCATTTTTGACATAATCCACTTTTCACCTTTAATGAATGAAATTCCAGGTAAAAACTCCTTTGCCATGAAGAAGATCCAAATTCAACCAGTTCAGGCTAGTAAACCTGTTTGAAAGACCTTTTTTCAGTGAAATGCAGCTTAGTGCAAAAACAGGCTGCTCTCGCTCTGAAACGCTCATTTTTCACATAAGCCACTTTTCAGCGCTAAAACAGCCTCCAATCGCTCTGAAACGCTCATTTTTGACATAAGCCACTTTTCACCTTTAATGAATGAAATTCCAGGTAAAAACTCCTTTGCCATGAAGAAGATCCAAATTCAACCAGTTCAGGCTAGTAAACCTGTTTGAAAGACCTTTTTTCAGTGAAATGCAGCTTAGTGCAAAAACAGGCTGCTCTCGCTCTGAAACGCTCATTTTTCACATAAGCCACTTTTCAGCGCTAAAACAGCCTCCAATCGCTCTGAAACGCTCATTTTTGACATAATCCACTTTTCACCTTTAATGAATGAAATTCCAGGTAAAAACTCCTTTGCCATGAAGAAGATCCAAATTCAACCAGTTCAGGCTAGTAAACCTGTTTGAAAGACCCTTTTTCAGTGAAATGCAGCTTAGTGCAAAAACAGGCTGCTCTCGCTCTGAAACGCTCATTTTTCACATAAGCCACTTTTCAGCGCTAAAACAGCCTCCAATCGCTCTGAAACGCTCATTTTTGACATAAGCCACTTTTCAGCCTTAATGAATTAAATTCCAGGTAAAAACTCATTTGCCATGAAGAAGATCCAAATTCAACCAGTTCAGGCTAGTAAACCTGTTTGAAAGACCTTTTTTCAGTGAAATGCAGCTTAGTGCAAAAACAGGCTGCTCTCGCTCTGAAACGCTCATTTTTCACATAAGCCACTTTTCAGCCTTAGGCGACTGTACAGTGCTAAAACAGCCTCCAATCGCTCTGAAACGCTCATTTTTGACATAAGCCACTTTTCACCTTTAATGAATGAAATTCCAGGTAAAAACTCCTTTGCCATGAAGAAGATCCAAATTCAACCAGTTCAGGCTAGTAAACCTGTTTGAAAGACCTTTTTTCAGTGAAATGCAGCTTAGTGCAAAAACAGGCTGCTCTCGCTCTGAAACGCTCATTTTTCACATAAGCCACTTTTCAGCGCTAAAACAGCCTCCAATCGCTCTGAAACGCTCATTTTTGACATAATCCATTTTTCACCTTTAATGAATGAAATTCCAGGTAAAAACTCCTTTGCCATGAAGAAGATCCAAATTCAACCAGTTCAGGCTAGTAAACCTGTTTGAAAGACCTTTTTTCAGTGAAATGCAGCTTAGTGCAAAAACAGGCTGCTCTCGCTCTGAAACGCTCATTTTTCACATAAGCCACTTTTCAGCGCTAAAACAGCCTCCAATCGCTCTGAAACGCTCATTTTTGACATAAGCCACTTTTCACCTTTAATGAATGAAATTCCAGGTAAAAACTCCTTTGCCATGAATAAGATCCAAATTCAACCAGTTCAGGCTAGTAAACCTGTTTGAAAGACCTTTTTTCAGTGAAATGCAGCTTAGTGCAAAAACAGGCTGCTCTCGCTCTGAAACGCTCATTTTTCACATAAGCCACTTTTCAGCGCTAAAACAGCCTCCAATCGCTCTGAAACGCTCATTTTTGACATAATCCACTTTTCACCTTTAATGAATGAAATTCCAGGTAAAAACTCCTTTGCCATGAAGAAGATCCAAATTCAACCAGTTCAGGCTAGTAAACCTGTTTGAAAGACCTTTTTTCAGTGAAATGCAGCTTAGTGCAAAAACAGGCTGCTCTCGCTCTGAAACGCTCATTTTTCACATAAGCCACTTTTCAGCGCTAAAACAGCCTCCAATCGCTCTGAAACGCTCATTTTTGACATAAGCCACTTTTCACCTTTAATGAATGAAATTCCAGGTAAAAACTCCTTTGCCATGAAGAAGATCCAAATTCAACCAGTTCAGGCTAGTAAACCTGTTTGAAAGACCTTTTTTCAGTGAAATGCAGCTTAGTGCAAAAACAGGCTGCTCTCGCTCTGAAACGCTCATTTTTCACATAAGCCACTTTTCAGCGCTAAAACAGCCTCCAATCGCTCTGAAACGCTCATTTTTGACATAAGCCACTTTTCACCTTTAATGAATGAAATTCCAGGTAAAAACTCCTTTGCCATGAAGAAGATCCAAATTCAACCAGTTCAGGCTAGTAAACCTGTTTGAAAGACCCTTTTTCAGTGAAATGCAGCTTAGTGCAAAAACAGGCTGCTCTCGCTCTGAAACGCTCATTTTTCACATAAGCCACTTTTCAGCGCTAAAACAGCCTCCAATCGCTCTGAAACGCTCATTTTTGACATAAGCCACTTTTCAGCCTTAATGAATTAAATTCCAGGTAAAAACTCATTTGCCATGAAGAAGATCCAAATTCAACCAGTTCAGGCTAGTAAACCTGTTTGAAAGACCTTTTTTCAGTGAAATGCAGCTTAGTGCAAAAACAGGCTGCTCTCGCTCTGAAACGCTCATTTTTCACATAAGCCACTTTTCAGCCTTAGGCGACTGTACAGTGCTAAAACAGCCTCCAATCGCTCTGAAACGCTCATTTTTGACATAAGCCACTTTTCACCTTTAATGAATGAAATTCCAGGTAAAAACTCCTTTGCCATGAAGAAGATCCAAATTCAACCAGTTCAGGCTAGTAAACCTGTTTGAAAGACCTTTTTTCAGTGAAATGCAGCTTAGTGCAAAAACAGGCTGCTCTCGCTCTGAAACGCTCATTTTTCACATAAGCCACTTTTCAGCGCTAAAACAGCCTCCAATCGCTCTGAAACGCTCATTTTTGACATAAGCCACTTTTCACCTTTAATGAATGAAATTCCAGGTAAAAACTCCTTTGCCATGAAGAAGATCCAAATTCAACCAGTTCAGGCTAGTAAACCTGTTTGAAAGACCTTTTTTCAGTGAAATGCAGCTTAGTGCAAAAACAGGCTGCTCTCGCTCTGAAACGCTCATTTTTCACATAAGCCACTTTTCAGCCTTAGGCGACTGTACAGTGCTAAAACAGCCTCCAATCGCTCTGAAACGCTCATTTTTGACATAAGCCACTTTTCACCTTTAATGAATGAAATTCCAGGTAAAAACTCCTTTGCCATGAAGAAGATCCAAATTCAACCAGTTCAGGCTAGTAAACCTGTTTGAAAGACCTTTTTTCAGTGAAATGCAGCTTAGTGCAAAAACAGGCTGCTCTCGCTCTGAAACGCTCATTTTTCACATAAGCCACTTTTCAGCGCTAAAACAGCCTCCAATCGCTCTGAAACGCTCATTTTTGACATAATCCATTTTTCACCTTTAATGAATGAAATTCCAGGTAAAAACTCCTTTGCCATGAAGAAGATCCAAATTCAACCAGTTCAGGCTAGTAAACCTGTTTGAAAGACCTTTTTTCAGTGAAATGCAGCTTAGTGCAAAAACAGGCTGCTCTCGCTCTGAAACGCTCATTTTTCACATAAGCCACTTTTCAGCGCTAAAACAGCCTCCAATCGCTCTGAAACGCTCATTTTTGACATAAGCCACTTTTCACCTTTAATGAATGAAATTCCAGGTAAAAACTCCTTTGCCATGAATAAGATCCAAATTCAACCAGTTCAGGCTAGTAAACCTGTTTGAAAGACCTTTTTTCAGTGAAATGCAGCTTAGTGCAAAAACAGGCTGCTCTCGCTCTGAAACGCTCATTTTTCACATAAGCCACTTTTCAGCGCTAAAACAGCCTCCAATCGCTCTGAAACGCTCATTTTTGACATAATCCACTTTTCACCTTTAATGAATGAAATTCCAGGTAAAAACTCCTTTGCCATGAAGAAGATCCAAATTCAACCAGTTCAGGCTAGTAAACCTGTTTGAAAGACCTTTTTTCAGTGAAATGCAGCTTAGTGCAAAAACAGGCTGCTCTCGCTCTGAAACGCTCATTTTTCACATAAGCCACTTTTCAGCGCTAAAACAGCCTCCAATCGCTCTGAAACGCTCATTTTTGACATAAGCCACTTTTCACCTTTAATGAATGAAATTCCAGGTAAAAACTCCTTTGCCATGAAGAAGATCCAAATTCAACCAGTTCAGGCTAGTAAACCTGTTTGAAAGACCTTTTTTCAGTGAAATGCAGCTTAGTGCAAAAACAGGCTGCTCTCGCTCTGAAACGCTCATTTTTCACATAAGCCACTTTTCAGCCTTAGGCGACTGTACAGTGCTAAAACAGCCTCCAATCGCTCTGAAACGCTCATTTTTGACATAAGCCACTTTTCACCTTTAATGAATGAAATTCCAGGTAAAAACTCCTTTGCCATGAAGAAGATCCAAATTCAACCAGTTCAGGCTAGTAAACCTGTTTGAAAGACCTTTTTTCAGTGAAATGCAGCTTAGTGCAAAAACAGGCTGCTCTCGCTCTGAAACGCTCATTTTTCACATAAGCCACTTTTCAGCGCTAAAACAGCCTCCAATCGCTCTGAAACGCTCATTTTTGACATAAGCCACTTTTCACCTTTAATGAATGAAATTCCAGGTAAAAACTCCTTTGCCATGAATAAGATCCAAATTCAACCAGTTCAGGCTAGTAAACCTGTTTGAAAGACCTTTTTTCAGTGAAATGCAGCTTAGTGCAAAAACAGGCTGCTCTCGCTCTGAAACGCTCATTTTTCACATAAGCCACTTTTCAGCGCTAAAACAGCCTCCAATCGCTCTGAAACGCTCATTTTTGACATAATCCACTTTTCACCTTTAATGAATGAAATTCCAGGTAAAAACTCCTTTGCCATGAAGAAGATCCAAATTCAACCAGTTCAGGCTAGTAAACCTGTTTGAAAGACCTTTTTTCAGTGAAATGCAGCTTAGTGCAAAAACAGGCTGCTCTCGCTCTGAAACGCTCATTTTTCACATAAGCCACTTTTCAGCGCTAAAACAGCCTCCAATCGCTCTGAAACGCTCATTTTTGACATAAGCCACTTTTCACCTTTAATGAATGAAATTCCAGGTAAAAACTCCTTTGCCATGAAGAAGATCCAAATTCAACCAGTTCAGGCTAGTAAACCTGTTTGAAAGACCTTTTTTCAGTGAAATGCAGCTTAGTGCAAAAACAGGCTGCTCTCGCTCTGAAACGCTCATTTTTCACATAAG
Organism: Pagrus pagrus; assembly: GCF_965226575.1. Classification (NCBI taxonomy): domain Eukaryota; kingdom Metazoa; phylum Chordata; class Actinopteri; order Spariformes; family Sparidae; genus Pagrus; species Pagrus pagrus. Next base: position 41,163 of record NW_028175239.1, on the reverse strand, counting down.
CCACTTTTCAGCGCTAAAACAGCCTCCAATCGCTCTGAAACGCTCATTTTTGACATAAGCCACTTTTCACCTTTAATGAATGAAATTCCAGGTAAAAACTCCTTTGCCATGAAGAAGATCCAAATTCAACCAGTTCAGGCTAGTAAACCTGTTTGAAAGACCCTTTTTCAGTGAAATGCAGCTTAGTGCAAAAACAGGCTGCTCTCGCTCTGAAACGCTCATTTTTCACATAAGCCACTTTTCAGCGCTAAAACAGCCTCCAATCGCTCTGAAACGCTCATTTTTGACATAAGCCACTTTTCAGCCTTAATGAATTAAATTCCAGGTAAAAACTCATTTGCCATGAAGAAGATCCAAATTCAACCAGTTCAGGCTAGTAAACCTGTTTGAAAGACCTTTTTTCAGTGAAATGCAGCTTAGTGCAAAAACAGGCTGCTCTCGCTCTGAAACGCTCATTTTTCACATAAGCCACTTTTCAGCCTTAGGCGACTGTACAGTGCTAAAACAGCCTCCAATCGCTCTGAAACGCTCATTTTTGACATAAGCCACTTTTCACCTTTAATGAATGAAATTCCAGGTAAAAACTCCTTTGCCATGAAGAAGATCCAAATTCAACCAGTTCAGGCTAGTAAACCTGTTTGAAAGACCTTTTTTCAGTGAAATGCAGCTTAGTGCAAAAACAGGCTGCTCTCGCTCTGAAACGCTCATTTTTCACATAAGCCACTTTTCAGCGCTAAAACAGCCTCCAATCGCTCTGAAACGCTCATTTTTGACATAATCCATTTTTCACCTTTAATGAATGAAATTCCAGGTAAAAACTCCTTTGCCATGAAGAAGATCCAAATTCAACCAGTTCAGGCTAGTAAACCTGTTTGAAAGACCTTTTTTCAGTGAAATGCAGCTTAGTGCAAAAACAGGCTGCTCTCGCTCTGAAACGCTCATTTTTCACATAAGCCACTTTTCAGCCTTAGGCGACTGTACAGTGCTAAAACAGCCTCCAATCGCTCTGAAACGCTCATTTTTGACATAAGCCACTTTTCAGCGCTAAAACAGCCTCCAATCGCTCTGAAACGCTCATTTTTGACATAAGCCACTTTTCACCTTTAATGAATTAAATTCCAGGTAAAAACTCCTTTGCCATGAATAAGATCCAAATTCAACCAGTTCAGGCTAGTAAACCTGTTTGAAAGACCTTTTTTCAGTGAAATGCAGCTTAGTGCAAAAACAGGCTGCTCTCGCTCTGAAACGCTCATTTTTCACATAAGCCACTTTTCAGCCTTAGGCGACTGTACAGTGCTAAAACAGCCTCCAATCGCTCTGAAACGCTCATTTTTGACATAAGCCACTTTTCACCTTTAATGAATGAAATTCCAGGTAAAAACTGCTTTGCCATGAAGAAGATCCAAATTCAACCAGTTCAGGCTAGTAAACCTGTTTGAAAGACCTTTTTTCAGTGAAATGCAGCTTAGTGCAAAAACAGGCTGCTCTCGCTCTGAAACGCTCATTTTTCACATAAGCCACTTTTCAGCGCTAAAACAGCCTCCAATCGCTCTGAAACGCTCATTTTTGACATAAGCCACTTTTCACCTTTAATGAATGAAATTCCAGGTAAAAACTGCTTTGCCATGAAGAAGATCCAAATTCAACCAGTTCAGGCTAGTAAACCTGTTTGAAAGACCTTTTTTCAGTGAAATGCAGCTTAGTGCAAAAACAGGCTGCTCTCGCTCTGAAACGCTCATTTTTCACATAAGCCACTTTTCAGCGCTAAAACAGCCTCCAATCGCTCTGAAACGCTCATTTTTGACATAAGCCACTTTTCACCTTTAATGAATGAAATTCCAGGTAAAAACTCCTTTGCCATGAATAAGATCCAAATTCAACCAGTTCAGGCTAGTAAACCTGTTTGAAAGACCTTTTTTCAGTGAAATGCAGCTTAGTGCAAAAACAGGCTGCTCTCGCTCTGAAACGCTCATTTTTCACATAAGCCACTTTTCAGCGCTAAAACAGCCTCCAATCGCTCTGAAACGCTCATTTTTGACATAATCCACTTTTCACCTTTAATGAATGAAATTCCAGGTAAAAACTCCTTTGCCATGAAGAAGATCCAAATTCAACCAGTTCAGGCTAGTAAACCTGTTTGAAAGACCTTTTTTCAGTGAAATGCAGCTTAGTGCAAAAACAGGCTGCTCTCGCTCTGAAACGCTCATTTTTCACATAAGCCACTTTTCAGCGCTAAAACAGCCTCCAATCGCTCTGAAACGCTCATTTTTGACATAAGCCACTTTTCACCTTTAATGAATGAAATTCCAGGTAAAAACTCCTTTGCCATGAAGAAGATCCAAATTCAACCAGTTCAGGCTAGTAAACCTGTTTGAAAGACCTTTTTTCAGTGAAATGCAGCTTAGTGCAAAAACAGGCTGCTCTCGCTCTGAAACGCTCATTTTTCACATAAGCCACTTTTCAGCCTTAGGCGACTGTACAGTGCTAAAACAGCCTCCAATCGCTCTGAAACGCTCATTTTTGACATAAGCCACTTTTCACCTTTAATGAATGAAATTCCAGGTAAAAACTCCTTTGCCATGAAGAAGATCCAAATTCAACCAGTTCAGGCTAGTAAACCTGTTTGAAAGACCTTTTTTCAGTGAAATGCAGCTTAGTGCAAAAACAGGCTGCTCTCGCTCTGAAACGCTCATTTTTCACATAAGCCACTTTTCAGCGCTAAAACAGCCTCCAATCGCTCTGAAACGCTCATTTTTGACATAAGCCACTTTTCACCTTTAATGAATGAAATTCCAGGTAAAAACTCCTTTGCCATGAATAAGATCCAAATTCAACCAGTTCAGGCTAGTAAACCTGTTTGAAAGACCTTTTTTCAGTGAAATGCAGCTTAGTGCAAAAACAGGCTGCTCTCGCTCTGAAACGCTCATTTTTCACATAAGCCACTTTTCAGCGCTAAAACAGCCTCCAATCGCTCTGAAACGCTCATTTTTGACATAATCCACTTTTCACCTTTAATGAATGAAATTCCAGGTAAAAACTCCTTTGCCATGAAGAAGATCCAAATTCAACCAGTTCAGGCTAGTAAACCTGTTTGAAAGACCTTTTTTCAGTGAAATGCAGCTTAGTGCAAAAACAGGCTGCTCTCGCTCTGAAACGCTCATTTTTCACATAAGCCACTTTTCAGCGCTAAAACAGCCTCCAATCGCTCTGAAACGCTCATTTTTGACATAAGCCACTTTTCACCTTTAATGAATGAAATTCCAGGTAAAAACTCCTTTGCCATGAAGAAGATCCAAATTCAACCAGTTCAGGCTAGTAAACCTGTTTGAAAGACCTTTTTTCAGTGAAATGCAGCTTAGTGCAAAAACAGGCTGCTCTCGCTCTGAAACGCTCATTTTTCACATAAGCCACTTTTCAGCGCTAAAACAGCCTCCAATCGCTCTGAAACGCTCATTTTTGACATAAGCCACTTTTCACCTTTAATGAATGAAATTCCAGGTAAAAACTCCTTTGCCATGAAGAAGATCCAAATTCAACCAGTTCAGGCTAGTAAACCTGTTTGAAAGACCCTTTTTCAGTGAAATGCAGCTTAGTGCAAAAACAGGCTGCTCTCGCTCTGAAACGCTCATTTTTCACATAAGCCACTTTTCAGCGCTAAAACAGCCTCCAATCGCTCTGAAACGCTCATTTTTGACATAAGCCACTTTTCAGCCTTAATGAATTAAATTCCAGGTAAAAACTCATTTGCCATGAAGAAGATCCAAATTCAACCAGTTCAGGCTAGTAAACCTGTTTGAAAGACCTTTTTTCAGTGAAATGCAGCTTAGTGCAAAAACAGGCTGCTCTCGCTCTGAAACGCTCATTTTTCACATAAGCCACTTTTCAGCCTTAGGCGACTGTACAGTGCTAAAACAGCCTCCAATCGCTCTGAAACGCTCATTTTTGACATAAGCCACTTTTCACCTTTAATGAATGAAATTCCAGGTAAAAACTCCTTTGCCATGAAGAAGATCCAAATTCAACCAGTTCAGGCTAGTAAACCTGTTTGAAAGACCTTTTTTCAGTGAAATGCAGCTTAGTGCAAAAACAGGCTGCTCTCGCTCTGAAACGCTCATTTTTCACATAAGCCACTTTTCAGCGCTAAAACAGCCTCCAATCGCTCTGAAACGCTCATTTTTGACATAATCCATTTTTCACCTTTAATGAATGAAATTCCAGGTAAAAACTCCTTTGCCATGAAGAAGATCCAAATTCAACCAGTTCAGGCTAGTAAACCTGTTTGAAAGACCTTTTTTCAGTGAAATGCAGCTTAGTGCAAAAACAGGCTGCTCTCGCTCTGAAACGCTCATTTTTCACATAAGCCACTTTTCAGCCTTAGGCGACTGTACAGTGCTAAAACAGCCTCCAATCGCTCTGAAACGCTCATTTTTGACATAAGCCACTTTTCAGCGCTAAAACAGCCTCCAATCGCTCTGAAACGCTCATTTTTGACATAAGCCACTTTTCACCTTTAATGAATTAAATTCCAGGTAAAAACTCCTTTGCCATGAATAAGATCCAAATTCAACCAGTTCAGGCTAGTAAACCTGTTTGAAAGACCTTTTTTCAGTGAAATGCAGCTTAGTGCAAAAACAGGCTGCTCTCGCTCTGAAACGCTCATTTTTCACATAAGCCACTTTTCAGCCTTAGGCGACTGTACAGTGCTAAAACAGCCTCCAATCGCTCTGAAACGCTCATTTTTGACATAAGCCACTTTTCACCTTTAATGAATGAAATTCCAGGTAAAAACTGCTTTGCCATGAAGAAGATCCAAATTCAACCAGTTCAGGCTAGTAAACCTGTTTGAAAGACCTTTTTTCAGTGAAATGCAGCTTAGTGCAAAAACAGGCTGCTCTCGCTCTGAAACGCTCATTTTTCACATAAGCCACTTTTCAGCGCTAAAACAGCCTCCAATCGCTCTGAAACGCTCATTTTTGACATAAGCCACTTTTCACCTTTAATGAATGAAATTCCAGGTAAAAACTGCTTTGCCATGAAGAAGATCCAAATTCAACCAGTTCAGGCTAGTAAACCTGTTTGAAAGACCTTTTTTCAGTGAAATGCAGCTTAGTGCAAAAACAGGCTGCTCTCGCTCTGAAACGCTCATTTTTCACATAAGCCACTTTTCAGCGCTAAAACAGCCTCCAATCGCTCTGAAACGCTCATTTTTGACATAATCCATTTTTCACCTTTAATGAATGAAATTCCAGGTAAAAACTCCTTTGCCATGAAGAAGATCCAAATTCAACCAGTTCAGGCTAGTAAACCTGTTTGAAAGACCTTTTTTCAGTGAAATGCAGCTTAGTGCAAAAACAGGCTGCTCTCGCTCTGAAACGCTCATTTTTCACATAAGCCACTTTTCAGCGCTAAAACAGCCTCCAATCGCTCTGAAACGCTCATTTTTGACATAAGCCACTTTTCACCTTTAATGAATGAAATTCCAGGTAAAAACTCCTTTGCCATGAAGAAGATCCAAATTCAACCAGTTCAGGCTAGTAAACCTGTTTGAAAGACCTTTTTTCAGTGAAATGCAGCTTAGTGCAAAAACAGGCTGCTCTCGCTCTGAAACGCTCATTTTTCACATAAGCCACTTTTCAGCCTTAGGCGACTGTACAGTGCTAAAACAGCCTCCAATCGCTCTGAAACGCTCATTTTTGACATAAGCCACTTTTCAGCGCTAAAACAGCCTCCAATCGCTCTGAAACGCTCATTTTTGACATAAGCCACTTTTCACCTTTAATGAATTAAATTCCAGGTAAAAACTCCTTTGCCATGAATAAGATCCAAATTCAACCAGTTCAGGCTAGTAAACCTGTTTGAAAGACCTTTTTTCAGTGAAATGCAGCTTAGTGCAAAAACAGGCTGCTCTCGCTCTGAAACGCTCATTTTTCACATAAGCCACTTTTCAGCCTTAGGCGACTGTACAGTGCTAAAACAGCCTCCAATCGCTCTGAAACGCTCATTTTTGACATAAGCCACTTTTCACCTTTAATGAATGAAATTCCAGGTAAAAACTGCTTTGCCATGAAGAAGATCCAAATTCAACCAGTTCAGGCTAGTAAACCTGTTTGAAAGACCTTTTTTCAGTGAAATGCAGCTTAGTGCAAAAACAGGCTGCTCTCGCTCTGAAACGCTCATTTTTCACATAAGCCACTTTTCAGCGCTAAAACAGCCTCCAATCGCTCTGAAACGCTCATTTTTGACATAAGCCACTTTTCACCTTTAATGAATGAAATTCCAGGTAAAAGCTGCTTTGCCATGAAGAAGATCCAAATTCAACCAGTTCAGGCTAGTAAACCTGTTTGAAAGACCTTTTTTCAGTGAAATGCAGCTTAGTGCAAAAACAGGCTGCTCTCGCTCTGAAACGCTCATTTTTCACATAAGCCACTTTTCAGCGCTAAAACAGCCTCCAATCGCTCTGAAACGCTCATTTTTGACATAATCCATTTTTCACCTTTAATGAATGAAATTCCAGGTAAAAACTCCTTTGCCATGAAGAAGATCCAAATTCAACCAGTTCAGGCTAGTAAACCTGTTTGAAAGACCTTTTTTCAGTGAAATGCAGCTTAGTGCAAAAACAGGCTGCTCTCGCTCTGAAACGCTCATTTTTCACATAAGCCACTTTTCAGCGCTAAAACAGCCTCCAATCGCTCTGAAACGCTCATTTTTGACATAAGCCACTTTTCACCTTTAATGAATGAAATTCCAGGTAAAAACTCCTTTGCCATGAAGAAGATCCAAATTCAACCAGTTCAGGCTAGTAAACCTGTTTGAAAGACCTTTTTTCAGTGAAATGCAGCTTAGTGCAAAAACAGGCTGCTCTCGCTCTGAAACGCTCATTTTTCACATAAGCCACTTTTCAGCGCTAAAACAGCCTCCAATCGCTCTGAAACGCTCATTTTTGACATAATCCACTTTTCACCTTTAATGAATGAAATTCCAGGTAAAAACTCCTTTGCCATGAAGAAGATCCAAATTCAACCAGTTCAGGCTAGTAAACCTGTTTGAAAGACCTTTTTTCAGTGAAATGCAGCTTAGTGCAAAAACAGGCTGCTCTCGCTCTGAAACGCTCATTTTTCACATAAGCCACTTTTCAGCGCTAAAACAGCCTCCAATCGCTCTGAAACGCTCATTTTTGACATAAGCCACTTTTCACCTTTAATGAATGAAATTCCAGGTAAAAACTCCTTTGCCATGAAGAAGATCCAAATTCAACCAGTTCAGGCTAGTAAACCTGTTTGAAAGACCTTTTTTCAGTGAAATGCAGCTTAGTGCAAAAACAGGCTGCTCTCGCTCTGAAACGCTCATTTTTCACATAAGCCACTTTTCAGCGCTAAAACAGCCTCCAATCGCTCTGAAACGCTCATTTTTGACATAAGCCACTTTTCACCTTTAATGAATGAAATTCCAGGTAAAAACTCCTTTGCCATGAAGAAGATCCAAATTCAACCAGTTCAGGCTAGTAAACCTGTTTGAAAGACCCTTTTTCAGTGAAATGCAGCTTAGTGCAAAAACAGGCTGCTCTCGCTCTGAAACGCTCATTTTTCACATAAGCCACTTTTCAGCGCTAAAACAGCCTCCAATCGCTCTGAAACGCTCATTTTTGACATAAGCCACTTTTCAGCCTTAATGAATTAAATTCCAGGTAAAAACTCATTTGCCATGAAGAAGATCCAAATTCAACCAGTTCAGGCTAGTAAACCTGTTTGAAAGACCTTTTTTCAGTGAAATGCAGCTTAGTGCAAAAACAGGCTGCTCTCGCTCTGAAACGCTCATTTTTCACATAAGCCACTTTTCAGCCTTAGGCGACTGTACAGTGCTAAAACAGCCTCCAATCGCTCTGAAACGCTCATTTTTGACATAAGCCACTTTTCACCTTTAATGAATGAAATTCCAGGTAAAAACTCCTTTGCCATGAAGAAGATCCAAATTCAACCAGTTCAGGCTAGTAAACCTGTTTGAAAGACCTTTTTTCAGTGAAATGCAGCTTAGTGCAAAAACAGGCTGCTCTCGCTCTGAAACGCTCATTTTTCACATAAGCCACTTTTCAGCGCTAAAACAGCCTCCAATCGCTCTGAAACGCTCATTTTTGACATAAGCCACTTTTCACCTTTAATGAATGAAATTCCAGGTAAAAACTCCTTTGCCATGAAGAAGATCCAAATTCAACCAGTTCAGGCTAGTAAACCTGTTTGAAAGACCTTTTTTCAGTGAAATGCAGCTTAGTGCAAAAACAGGCTGCTCTCGCTCTGAAACGCTCATTTTTCACATAAGCCACTTTTCAGCGCTAAAACAGCCTCCAATCGCTCTGAAACGCTCATTTTTGACATAATCCATTTTTCACCTTTAATGAATGAAATTCCAGGTAAAAACTCCTTTGCCATGAAGAAGATCCAAATTCAACCAGTTCAGGCTAGTAAACCTGTTTGAAAGACCTTTTTTCAGTGAAATGCAGCTTAGTGCAAAAACAGGCTGCTCTCGCTCTGAAACGCTCATTTTTCACATAAGCCACTTTTCAGCGCTAAAACAGCCTCCAATCGCTCTGAAACGCTCATTTTTGACATAAGCCACTTTTCACCTTTAATGAATGAAATTCCAGGTAAAAACTCCTTTGCCATGAATAAGATCCAAATTCAACCAGTTCAGGCTAGTAAACCTGTTTGAAAGACCTTTTTTCAGTGAAATGCAGCTTAGTGCAAAAACAGGCTGCTCTCGCTCTGAAACGCTCATTTTTCACATAAGCCACTTTTCAGCGCTAAAACAGCCTCCAATCGCTCTGAAACGCTCATTTTTGACATAATCCACTTTTCACCTTTAATGAATGAAATTCCAGGTAAAAACTCCTTTGCCATGAAGAAGATCCAAATTCAACCAGTTCAGGCTAGTAAACCTGTTTGAAAGACCTTTTTTCAGTGAAATGCAGCTTAGTGCAAAAACAGGCTGCTCTCGCTCTGAAACGCTCATTTTTCACATAAGCCACTTTTCAGCGCTAAAACAGCCTCCAATCGCTCTGAAACGCTCATTTTTGACATAAGCCACTTTTCACCTTTAATGAATGAAATTCCAGGTAAAAACTCCTTTGCCATGAAGAAGATCCAAATTCAACCAGTTCAGGCTAGTAAACCTGTTTGAAAGACCTTTTTTCAGTGAAATGCAGCTTAGTGCAAAAACAGGCTGCTCTCGCTCTGAAACGCTCATTTTTCACATAAGCCACTTTTCAGCGCTAAAACAGCCTCCAATCGCTCTGAAACGCTCATTTTTGACATAAGCCACTTTTCACCTTTAATGAATGAAATTCCAGGTAAAAACTCCTTTGCCATGAAGAAGATCCAAATTCAACCAGTTCAGGCTAGTAAACCTGTTTGAAAGACCCTTTTTCAGTGAAATGCAGCTTAGTGCAAAAACAGGCTGCTCTCGCTCTGAAACGCTCATTTTTCACATAAGCCACTTTTCAGCGCTAAAACAGCCTCCAATCGCTCTGAAACGCTCATTTTTGACATAAGCCACTTTTCAGCCTTAATGAATTAAATTCCAGGTAAAAACTCATTTGCCATGAAGAAGATCCAAATTCAACCAGTTCAGGCTAGTAAACCTGTTTGAAAGACCTTTTTTCAGTGAAATGCAGCTTAGTGCAAAAACAGGCTGCTCTCGCTCTGAAACGCTCATTTTTCACATAAGCCACTTTTCAGCCTTAGGCGACTGTACAGTGCTAAAACAGCCTCCAATCGCTCTGAAACGCTCATTTTTGACATAAGCCACTTTTCAGCGCTAAAACAGCCTCCAATCGCTCTGAAACGCTCATTTTTGACATAAGCCACTTTTCACCTTTAATGAATTAAATTCCAGGTAAAAACTCCTTTGCCATGAATAAGATCCAAATTCAACCAGTTCAGGCTAGTAAACCTGTTTGAAAGACCTTTTTTCAGTGAAATGCAGCTTAGTGCAAAAACAGGCTGCTCTCGCTCTGAAACGCTCATTTTTCACATAAGCCACTTTTCAGCCTTAGGCGACTGTACAGTGCTAAAACAGCCTCCAATCGCTCTGAAACGCTCATTTTTGACATAAGCCACTTTTCACCTTTAATGAATGAAATTCCAGGTAAAAACTGCTTTGCCATGAAGAAGATCCAAATTCAACCAGTTCAGGCTAGTAAACCTGTTTGAAAGACCTTTTTTCAGTGAAATGCAGCTTAGTGCAAAAACAGGCTGCTCTCGCTCTGAAACGCTCATTTTTCACATAAGCCACTTTTCAGCGCTAAAACAGCCTCCAATCGCTCTGAAACGCTCATTTTTGACATAAGCCACTTTTCACCTTTAATGAATGAAATTCCAGGTAAAAACTCCTTTGCCATGAAGAAGATCCAAATTCAACCAGTTCAGGCTAGTAAACCTGTTTGAAAGACCTTTTTTCAGTGAAATGCAGCTTAGTGCAAAAACAGGCTGCTCTCGCTCTGAAACGCTCATTTTTCACATAAGCCACTTTTCAGCGCTAAAACAGCCTCCAATCGCTCTGAAACGCTCATTTTTGACATAATCCACTTTTCACCTTTAATGAATGAAATTCCAGGTAAAAACTCCTTTGCCATGAAGAAGATCCAAATTCAACCAGTTCAGGCTAGTAAACCTGTTTGAAAGACCTTTTTTCAGTGAAATGCAGCTTAGTGCAAAAACAGGCTGCTCTCGCTCTGAAACGCTCATTTTTCACATAAGCCACTTTTCAGCGCTAAAACAGCCTCCAATCGCTCTGAAACGCTCATTTTTGACATAAGCCACTTTTCACCTTTAATGAATGAAATTCCAGGTAAAAACTCCTTTGCCATGAAGAAGATCCAAATTCAACCAGTTCAGGCTAGTAAACCTGTTTGAAAGACCCTTTTTCAGTGAAATGCAGCTTAGTGCAAAAACAGGCTGCTCTCGCTCTGAAACGCTCATTTTTCACATAAGCCACTTTTCAGCGCTAAAACAGCCTCCAATCGCTCTGAAACGCTCATTTTTGACATAAGCCACTTTTCAGCCTTAATGAATTAAATTCCAGGTAAAAACTCATTTGCCATGAAGAAGATCCAAATTCAACCAGTTCAGGCTAGTAAACCTGTTTGAAAGACCTTTTTTCAGTGAAATGCAGCTTAGTGCAAAAACAGGCTGCTCTCGCTCTGAAACGCTCATTTTTCACATAAGCCACTTTTCAGCCTTAGGCGACTGTACAGTGCTAAAACAGCCTCCAATCGCTCTGAAACGCTCATTTTTGACATAAGCCACTTTTCACCTTTAATGAATGAAATTCCAGGTAAAAACTCCTTTGCCATGAAGAAGATCCAAATTCAACCAGTTCAGGCTAGTAAACCTGTTTGAAAGACCTTTTTTCAGTGAAATGCAGCTTAGTGCAAAAACAGGCTGCTCTCGCTCTGAAACGCTCATTTTTCACATAAGCCACTTTTCAGCGCTAAAACAGCCTCCAATCGCTCTGAAACGCTCATTTTTGACATAATCCATTTTTCACCTTTAATGAATGAAATTCCAGGTAAAAACTCCTTTGCCATGAAGAAGATCCAAATTCAACCAGTTCAGGCTAGTAAACCTGTTTGAAAGACCTTTTTTCAGTGAAATGCAGCTTAGTGCAAAAACAGGCTGCTCTCGCTCTGAAACGCTCATTTTTCACATAAGCCACTTTTCAGCCTTAGGCGACTGTACAGTGCTAAAACAGCCTCCAATCGCTCTGAAACGCTCATTTTTGACATAAGCCACTTTTCAGCGCTAAAACAGCCTCCAATCGCTCTGAAACGCTCATTTTTGACATAAGCCACTTTTCACCTTTAATGAATTAAATTCCAGGTAAAAACTCCTTTGCCATGAATAAGATCCAAATTCAACCAGTTCAGGCTAGTAAACCTGTTTGAAAGACCTTTTTTCAGTGAAATGCAGCTTAGTGCAAAAACAGGCTGCTCTCGCTCTGAAACGCTCATTTTTCACATAAGCCACTTTTCAGCCTTAGGCGACTGTACAGTGCTAAAACAGCCTCCAATCGCTCTGAAACGCTCATTTTTGACATAAGCCACTTTTCACCTTTAATGAATGAAATTCCAGGTAAAAACTGCTTTGCCATGAAGAAGATCCAAATTCAACCAGTTCAGGCTAGTAAACCTGTTTGAAAGACCTTTTTTCAGTGAAATGCAGCTTAGTGCAAAAACAGGCTGCTCTCGCTCTGAAACGCTCATTTTTCACATAAGCCACTTTTCAGCGCTAAAACAGCCTCCAATCGCTCTGAAACGCTCATTTTTGACATAAGCCACTTTTCACCTTTAATGAATGAAATTCCAGGTAAAAACTCCTTTGCCATGAAGAAGATCCAAATTCAACCAGTTCAGGCTAGTAAACCTGTTTGAAAGACCTTTTTTCAGTGAAATGCAGCTTAGTGCAAAAACAGGCTGCTCTCGCTCTGAAACGCTCATTTTTCACATAAGCCACTTTTCAGCGCTAAAACAGCCTCCAATCGCTCTGAAACGCTCATTTTTGACATAATCCACTTTTCACCTTTAATGAATGAAATTCCAGGTAAAAACTCCTTTGCCATGAAGAAGATCCAAATTCAACCAGTTCAGGCTAGTAAACCTGTTTGAAAGACCTTTTTTCAGTGAAATGCAGCTTAGTGCAAAAACAGGCTGCTCTCGCTCTGAAACGCTCATTTTTCACATAAGCCACTTTTCAGCGCTAAAACAGCCTCCAATCGCTCTGAAACGCTCATTTTTGACATAAGCCACTTTTCACCTTTAATGAATGAAATTCCAGGTAAAAACTCCTTTGCCATGAAGAAGATCCAAATTCAACCAGTTCAGGCTAGTAAACCTGTTTGAAAGACCCTTTTTCAGTGAAATGCAGCTTAGTGCAAAAACAGGCTGCTCTCGCTCTGAAACGCTCATTTTTCACATAAGCCACTTTTCAGCGCTAAAACAGCCTCCAATCGCTCTGAAACGCTCATTTTTGACATAAGCCACTTTTCAGCCTTAATGAATTAAATTCCAGGTAAAAACTCATTTGCCATGAAGAAGATCCAAATTCAACCAGTTCAGGCTAGTAAACCTGTTTGAAAGACCTTTTTTCAGTGAAATGCAGCTTAGTGCAAAAACAGGCTGCTCTCGCTCTGAAACGCTCATTTTTCACATAAGCCACTTTTCAGCCTTAGGCGACTGTACAGTGCTAAAACAGCCTCCAATCGCTCTGAAACGCTCATTTTTGACATAAGCCACTTTTCACCTTTAATGAATGAAATTCCAGGTAAAAACTCCTTTGCCATGAAGAAGATCCAAATTCAACCAGTTCAGGCTAGTAAACCTGTTTGAAAGACCTTTTTTCAGTGAAATGCAGCTTAGTGCAAAAACAGGCTGCTCTCGCTCTGAAACGCTCATTTTTCACATAAGCCACTTTTCAGCCTTAGGCGACTGTACAGTGCTAAAACAGCCTCCAATCGCTCTGAAACGCTCATTTTTGACATAAGCCACTTTTCACCTTTAATGAATGAAATTCCAGGTAAAAACTGCTTTGCCATGAAGAAGATCCAAATTCAACCAGTTCAGGCTAGTAAACCTGTTTGAAAGACCTTTTTTCAGTGAAATGCAGCTTAGTGCAAAAACAGGCTGCTCTCGCTCTGAAACGCTCATTTTTCACATAAGCCACTTTTCAGCGCTAAAACAGCCTCCAATCGCTCTGAAACGCTCATTTTTGACATAAGCCACTTTTCACCTTTAATGAATGAAATTCCAGGTAAAAACTCCTTTGCCATGAAGAAGATCCAAATTCAACCAGTTCAGGCTAGTAAACCTGTTTGAAAGACCTTTTTTCAGTGAAATGCAGCTTAGTGCAAAAACAGGCTGCTCTCGCTCTGAAACGCTCATTTTTCACATAAGCCACTTTTCAGCGCTAAAACAGCCTCCAATCGCTCTGAAACGCTCATTTTTGACATAATCCACTTTTCACCTTTAATGAATGAAATTCCAGGTAAAAACTCCTTTGCCATGAAGAAGATCCAAATTCAACCAGTTCAGGCTAGTAAACCTGTTTGAAAGACCTTTTTTCAGTGAAATGCAGCTTAGTGCAAAAACAGGCTGCTCTCGCTCTGAAACGCTCATTTTTCACATAAGCCACTTTTCAGCGCTAAAACAGCCTCCAATCGCTCTGAAACGCTCATTTTTGACATAAGCCACTTTTCACCTTTAATGAATGAAATTCCAGGTAAAAACTCCTTTGCCATGAAGAAGATCCAAATTCAACCAGTTCAGGCTAGTAAACCTGTTTGAAAGACCCTTTTTCAGTGAAATGCAGCTTAGTGCAAAAACAGGCTGCTCTCGCTCTGAAACGCTCATTTTTCACATAAGCCACTTTTCAGCGCTAAAACAGCCTCCAATCGCTCTGAAACGCTCATTTTTGACATAAGCCACTTTTCAGCCTTAATGAATTAAATTCCAGGTAAAAACTCATTTGCCATGAAGAAGATCCAAATTCAACCAGTTCAGGCTAGTAAACCTGTTTGAAAGACCTTTTTTCAGTGAAATGCAGCTTAGTGCAAAAACAGGCTGCTCTCGCTCTGAAACGCTCATTTTTCACATAAGCCACTTTTCAGCCTTAGGCGACTGTACAGTGCTAAAACAGCCTCCAATCGCTCTGAAACGCTCATTTTTGACATAAGCCACTTTTCACCTTTAATGAATGAAATTCCAGGTAAAAACTCCTTTGCCATGAAGAAGATCCAAATTCAACCAGTTCAGGCTAGTAAACCTGTTTGAAAGACCTTTTTTCAGTGAAATGCAGCTTAGTGCAAAAACAGGCTGCTCTCGCTCTGAAACGCTCATTTTTCACATAAGCCACTTTTCAGCGCTAAAACAGCCTCCAATCGCTCTGAAACGCTCATTTTTGACATAATCCATTTTTCACCTTTAATGAATGAAATTCCAGGTAAAAACTCCTTTGCCATGAAGAAGATCCAAATTCAACCAGTTCAGGCTAGTAAACCTGTTTGAAAGACCTTTTTTCAGTGAAATGCAGCTTAGTGCAAAAACAGGCTGCTCTCGCTCTGAAACGCTCATTTTTCACATAAGCCACTTTTCAGCCTTAGGCGACTGTACAGTGCTAAAACAGCCTCCAATCGCTCTGAAACGCTCATTTTTGACATAAGCCACTTTTCAGCGCTAAAACAGCCTCCAATCGCTCTGAAACGCTCATTTTTGACATAAGCCACTTTTCACCTTTAATGAATTAAATTCCAGGTAAAAACTCCTTTGCCATGAATAAGATCCAAATTCAACCAGTTCAGGCTAGTAAACCTGTTTGAAAGACCTTTTTTCAGTGAAATGCAGCTTAGTGCAAAAACAGGCTGCTCTCGCTCTGAAACGCTCATTTTTCACATAAGCCACTTTTCAGCCTTAGGCGACTGTACAGTGCTAAAACAGCCTCCAATCGCTCTGAAACGCTCATTTTTGACATAAGCCACTTTTCACCTTTAATGAATGAAATTCCAGGTAAAAACTGCTTTGCCATGAAGAAGATCCAAATTCAACCAGTTCAGGCTAGTAAACCTGTTTGAAAGACCTTTTTTCAGTGAAATGCAGCTTAGTGCAAAAACAGGCTGCTCTCGCTCTGAAACGCTCATTTTTCACATAAGCCACTTTTCAGCGCTAAAACAGCCTCCAATCGCTCTGAAACGCTCATTTTTGACATAAGCCACTTTTCACCTTTAATGAATGAAATTCCAGGTAAAAACTCCTTTGCCATGAAGAAGATCCAAATTCAACCAGTTCAGGCTAGTAAACCTGTTTGAAAGACCTTTTTTCAGTGAAATGCAGCTTAGTGCAAAAACAGGCTGCTCTCGCTCTGAAACGCTCATTTTTCACATAAGCCACTTTTCAGCGCTAAAACAGCCTCCAATCGCTCTGAAACGCTCATTTTTGACATAATCCACTTTTCACCTTTAATGAATGAAATTCCAGGTAAAAACTCCTTTGCCATGAAGAAGATCCAAATTCAACCAGTTCAGGCTAGTAAACCTGTTTGAAAGACCTTTTTTCAGTGAAATGCAGCTTAGTGCAAAAACAGGCTGCTCTCGCTCTGAAACGCTCATTTTTCACATAAGCCACTTTTCAGCGCTAAAACAGCCTCCAATCGCTCTGAAACGCTCATTTTTGACATAAGCCACTTTTCACCTTTAATGAATGAAATTCCAGGTAAAAACTCCTTTGCCATGAAGAAGATCCAAATTCAACCAGTTCAGGCTAGTAAACCTGTTTGAAAGACCCTTTTTCAGTGAAATGCAGCTTAGTGCAAAAACAGGCTGCTCTCGCTCTGAAACGCTCATTTTTCACATAAGCCACTTTTCAGCGCTAAAACAGCCTCCAATCGCTCTGAAACGCTCATTTTTGACATAAGCCACTTTTCAGCCTTAATGAATTAAATTCCAGGTAAAAACTCATTTGCCATGAAGAAGATCCAAATTCAACCAGTTCAGGCTAGTAAACCTGTTTGAAAGACCTTTTTTCAGTGAAATGCAGCTTAGTGCAAAAACAGGCTGCTCTCGCTCTGAAACGCTCATTTTTCACATAAGCCACTTTTCAGCCTTAGGCGACTGTACAGTGCTAAAACAGCCTCCAATCGCTCTGAAACGCTCATTTTTGACATAAGCCACTTTTCACCTTTAATGAATGAAATTCCAGGTAAAAACTCCTTTGCCATGAAGAAGATCCAAATTCAACCAGTTCAGGCTAGTAAACCTGTTTGAAAGACCTTTTTTCAGTGAAATGCAGCTTAGTGCAAAAACAGGCTGCTCTCGCTCTGAAACGCTCATTTTTCACATAAGCCACTTTTCAGCGCTAAAACAGCCTCCAATCGCTCTGAAACGCTCATTTTTGACATAAGCCACTTTTCACCTTTAATGAATGAAATTCCAGGTAAAAACTCCTTTGCCATGAAGAAGATCCAAATTCAACCAGTTCAGGCTAGTAAACCTGTTTGAAAGACCTTTTTTCAGTGAAATGCAGCTTAGTGCAAAAACAGGCTGCTCTCGCTCTGAAACGCTCATTTTTCACATAAGCCACTTTTCAGCCTTAGGCGACTGTACAGTGCTAAAACAGCCTCCAATCGCTCTGAAACGCTCATTTTTGACATAAGCCACTTTTCACCTTTAATGAATGAAATTCCAGGTAAAAACTCCTTTGCCATGAAGAAGATCCAAATTCAACCAGTTCAGGCTAGTAAACCTGTTTGAAAGACCTTTTTTCAGTGAAATGCAGCTTAGTGCAAAAACAGGCTGCTCTCGCTCTGAAACGCTCATTTTTCACATAAGCCACTTTTCAGCGCTAAAACAGCCTCCAATCGCTCTGAAACGCTCATTTTTGACATAATCCATTTTTCACCTTTAATGAATGAAATTCCAGGTAAAAACTCCTTTGCCATGAAGAAGATCCAAATTCAACCAGTTCAGGCTAGTAAACCTGTTTGAAAGACCTTTTTTCAGTGAAATGCAGCTTAGTGCAAAAACAGGCTGCTCTCGCTCTGAAACGCTCATTTTTCACATAAGCCACTTTTCAGCCTTAGGCGACTGTACAGTGCTAAAACAGCCTCCAATCGCTCTGAAACGCTCATTTTTGACATAATCCACTTTTCACCTTTAATGAATGAAATTCCAGGTAAAAACTCCTTTGCCATGAAGAAGATCCAAATTCAACCAGTTCAGGCTAGTAAACCTGTTTGAAAGACCTTTTTTCAGTGAAATGCAGCTTAGTGCAAAAACAGGCTGCTCTCGCTCTGAAACGCTCATTTTTCACATAAGCCACTTTTCAGCGCTAAAACAGCCTCCAATCGCTCTGAAACGCTCATTTTTGACATAAGCCACTTTTCACCTTTAATGAATGAAATTCCAGGTAAAAACTCCTTTGCCATGAAGAAGATCCAAATTCAACCAGTTCAGGCTAGTAAACCTGTTTGAAAGACCTTTTTTCAGTGAAATGCAGCTTAGTGCAAAAACAGGCTGCTCTCGCTCTGAAACGCTCATTTTTCACATAAGCCACTTTTCAGCGCTAAAACAGCCTCCAATCGCTCTGAAACGCTCATTTTTGACATAAGCCACTTTTCAGCCTTAATGAATTAAATTCCAGGTAAAAACTCCTTTGCCATGAAGAAGATCCAAATTCAACCAGTTCAGGCTAGTAAACCTGTTTGAAAGACCTTTTTTCAGTGAAATGCAGCTTAGTGCAAAAACAGGCTGCTCTCGCTCTGAAACGCTCATTTTTCACATAAGCCACTTTTCAGCCTTAGGCGACTGTACAGTGCTAAAACAGCCTCCAATCGCTCTGAAACGCTCATTTTTGACATAAGCCACTTTTCACCTTTAATGAATGAAATTCCAGGTAAAAACTCCTTTGCCATGAAGAAGATCCAAATTCAACCAGTTCAGGCTAGTAAACCTGTTTGAAAGACCTTTTTTCAGTGAAATGCAGCTTAGTGCAAAAACAGGCTGCTCTCGCTCTGAAACGCTCATTTTTCACATAAGCCACTTTTCAGCGCTAAAACAGCCTCCAATCGCTCTGAAACGCTCATTTTTGACATAAGCCACTTTTCACCTTTAATGAATGAAATTCCAGGTAAAAACTCCTTTGCCATGAAGAAGATCCAAATTCAACCAGTTCAGGCTAGTAAACCTGTTTGAAAGACCCTTTTTCAGTGAAATGCAGCTTAGTGCAAAAACAGGCTGCTCTCGCTCTGAAACGCTCATTTTTCACATAAGCCACTTTTCAGCGCTAAAACAGCCTCCAATCGCTCTGAAACGCTCATTTTTGACATAAGCCACTTTTCAGCCTTAATGAATTAAATTCCAGGTAAAAACTCATTTGCCATGAAGAAGATCCAAATTCAACCAGTTCAGGCTAGTAAACCTGTTTGAAAGACCTTTTTTCAGTGAAATGCAGCTTAGTGCAAAAACAGGCTGCTCTCGCTCTGAAACGCTCATTTTTCACATAAGCCACTTTTCAGCCTTAGGCGACTGTACAGTGCTAAAACAGCCTCCAATCGCTCTGAAACGCTCATTTTTGACATAAGCCACTTTTCACCTTTAATGAATGAAATTCCAGGTAAAAACTCCTTTGCCATGAAGAAGATCCAAATTCAACCAGTTCAGGCTAGTAAACCTGTTTGAAAGACCTTTTTTCAGTGAAATGCAGCTTAGTGCAAAAACAGGCTGCTCTCGCTCTGAAACGCTCATTTTTCACATAAGCCACTTTTCAGCGCTAAAACAGCCTCCAATCGCTCTGAAACGCTCATTTTTGACATAAGCCACTTTTCACCTTTAATGAATGAAATTCCAGGTAAAAACTCCTTTGCCATGAAGAAGATCCAAATTCAACCAGTTCAGGCTAGTAAACCTGTTTGAAAGACCTTTTTTCAGTGAAATGCAGCTTAGTGCAAAAACAGGCTGCTCTCGCTCTGAAACGCTCATTTTTCACATAAGCCACTTTTCAGCCTTAGGCGACTGTACAGTGCTAAAACAGCCTCCAATCGCTCTGAAACGCTCATTTTTGACATAAGCCACTTTTCACCTTTAATGAATGAAATTCCAGGTAAAAACTCCTTTGCCATGAAGAAGATCCAAATTCAACCAGTTCAGGCTAGTAAACCTGTTTGAAAGACCTTTTTTCAGTGAAATGCAGCTTAGTGCAAAAACAGGCTGCTCTCGCTCTGAAACGCTCATTTTTCACATAAGCCACTTTTCAGCGCTAAAACAGCCTCCAATCGCTCTGAAACGCTCATTTTTGACATAATCCATTTTTCACCTTTAATGAATGAAATTCCAGGTAAAAACTCCTTTGCCATGAAGAAGATCCAAATTCAACCAGTTCAGGCTAGTAAACCTGTTTGAAAGACCTTTTTTCAGTGAAATGCAGCTTAGTGCAAAAACAGGCTGCTCTCGCTCTGAAACGCTCATTTTTCACATAAGCCACTTTTCAGCCTTAGGCGACTGTACAGTGCTAAAACAGCCTCCAATCGCTCTGAAACGCTCATTTTTGACATAATCCACTTTTCACCTTTAATGAATGAAATTCCAGGTAAAAACTCCTTTGCCATGAAGAAGATCCAAATTCAACCAGTTCAGGCTAGTAAACCTGTTTGAAAGACCTTTTTTCAGTGAAATGCAGCTTAGTGCAAAAACAGGCTGCTCTCGCTCTGAAACGCTCATTTTTCACATAAGCCACTTTTCAGCGCTAAAACAGCCTCCAATCGCTCTGAAACGCTCATTTTTGACATAAGCCACTTTTCACCTTTAATGAATGAAATTCCAGGTAAAAACTCCTTTGCCATGAAGAAGATCCAAATTCAACCAGTTCAGGCTAGTAAACCTGTTTGAAAGACCTTTTTTCAGTGAAATGCAGCTTAGTGCAAAAACAGGCTGCTCTCGCTCTGAAACGCTCATTTTTCACATAAGCCACTTTTCAGCGCTAAAACAGCCTCCAATCGCTCTGAAACGCTCATTTTTGACATAAGCCACTTTTCAGCCTTAATGAATTAAATTCCAGGTAAAAACTCCTTTGCCATGAAGAAGATCCAAATTCAACCAGTTCAGGCTAGTAAACCTGTTTGAAAGACCTTTTTTCAGTGAAATGCAGCTTAGTGCAAAAACAGGCTGCTCTCGCTCTGAAACGCTCATTTTTCACATAAGCCACTTTTCAGCCTTAGGCGACTGTACAGTGCTAAAACAGCCTCCAATCGCTCTGAAACGCTCATTTTTGACATAAGCCACTTTTCACCTTTAATGAATGAAATTCCAGGTAAAAACTCCTTTGCCATGAAGAAGATCCAAATTCAACCAGTTCAGGCTAGTAAACCTGTTTGAAAGACCTTTTTTCAGTGAAATGCAGCTTAGTGCAAAAACAGGCTGCTCTCGCTCTGAAACGCTCATTTTTCACATAAGCCACTTTTCAGCGCTAAAACAGCCTCCAATCGCTCTGAAACGCTCATTTTTGACATAAGCCACTTTTCACCTTTAATGAATGAAATTCCAGGTAAAAACTCCTTTGCCATGAAGAAGATCCAAATTCAACCAGTTCAGGCTAGTAAACCTGTTTGAAAGACCCTTTTTCAGTGAAATGCAGCTTAGTGCAAAAACAGGCTGCTCTCGCTCTGAAACGCTCATTTTTCACATAAGCCACTTTTCAGCGCTAAAACAGCCTCCAATCGCTCTGAAACGCTCATTTTTGACATAAGCCACTTTTCAGCCTTAATGAATTAAATTCCAGGTAAAAACTCATTTGCCATGAAGAAGATCCAAATTCAACCAGTTCAGGCTAGTAAACCTGTTTGAAAGACCTTTTTTCAGTGAAATGCAGCTTAGTGCAAAAACAGGCTGCTCTCGCTCTGAAACGCTCATTTTTCACATAAGCCACTTTTCAGCCTTAGGCGACTGTACAGTGCTAAAACAGCCTCCAATCGCTCTGAAACGCTCATTTTTGACATAAGCCACTTTTCACCTTTAATGAATGAAATTCCAGGTAAAAACTCCTTTGCCATGAAGAAGATCCAAATTCAACCAGTTCAGGCTAGTAAACCTGTTTGAAAGACCTTTTTTCAGTGAAATGCAGCTTAGTGCAAAAACAGGCTGCTCTCGCTCTGAAACGCTCATTTTTCACATAAGCCACTTTTCAGCGCTAAAACAGCCTCCAATCGCTCTGAAACGCTCATTTTTGACATAAGCCACTTTTCACCTTTAATGAATGAAATTCCAGGTAAAAACTCCTTTGCCATGAAGAAGATCCAAATTCAACCAGTTCAGGCTAGTAAACCTGTTTGAAAGACCTTTTTTCAGTGAAATGCAGCTTAGTGCAAAAACAGGCTGCTCTCGCTCTGAAACGCTCATTTTTCACATAAGCCACTTTTCAGCCTTAGGCGACTGTACAGTGCTAAAACAGCCTCCAATCGCTCTGAAACGCTCATTTTTGACATAAGCCACTTTTCACCTTTAATGAATGAAATTCCAGGTAAAAACTCCTTTGCCATGAAGAAGATCCAAATTCAACCAGTTCAGGCTAGTAAACCTGTTTGAAAGACCTTTTTTCAGTGAAATGCAGCTTAGTGCAAAAACAGGCTGCTCTCGCTCTGAAACGCTCATTTTTCACATAAGCCACTTTTCAGCGCTAAAACAGCCTCCAATCGCTCTGAAACGCTCATTTTTGACATAATCCATTTTTCACCTTTAATGAATGAAATTCCAGGTAAAAACTCCTTTGCCATGAAGAAGATCCAAATTCAACCAGTTCAGGCTAGTAAACCTGTTTGAAAGACCTTTTTTCAGTGAAATGCAGCTTAGTGCAAAAACAGGCTGCTCTCGCTCTGAAACGCTCATTTTTCACATAAGCCACTTTTCAGCCTTAGGCGACTGTACAGTGCTAAAACAGCCTCCAATCGCTCTGAAACGCTCATTTTTGACATAATCCACTTTTCACCTTTAATGAATGAAATTCCAGGTAAAAACTCCTTTGCCATGAAGAAGATCCAAATTCAACCAGTTCAGGCTAGTAAACCTGTTTGAAAGACCTTTTTTCAGTGAAATGCAGCTTAGTGCAAAAACAGGCTGCTCTCGCTCTGAAACGCTCATTTTTCACATAAGCCACTTTTCAGCGCTAAAACAGCCTCCAATCGCTCTGAAACGCTCATTTTTGACATAAGCCACTTTTCACCTTTAATGAATGAAATTCCAGGTAAAAACTCCTTTGCCATGAAGAAGATCCAAATTCAACCAGTTCAGGCTAGTAAACCTGTTTGAAAGACCTTTTTTCAGTGAAATGCAGCTTAGTGCAAAAACAGGCTGCTCTCGCTCTGAAACGCTCATTTTTCACATAAGCCACTTTTCAGCGCTAAAACAGCCTCCAATCGCTCTGAAACGCTCATTTTTGACATAAGCCACTTTTCAGCCTTAATGAATTAAATTCCAGGTAAAAACTCCTTTGCCATGAAGAAGATCCAAATTCAACCAGTTCAGGCTAGTAAACCTGTTTGAAAGACCTTTTTTCAGTGAAATGCAGCTTAGTGCAAAAACAGGCTGCTCTCGCTCTGAAACGCTCATTTTTCACATAAGCCACTTTTCAGCCTTAGGCGACTGTACAGTGCTAAAACAGCCTCCAATCGCTCTGAAACGCTCATTTTTGACATAAGCCACTTTTCACCTTTAATGAATGAAATTCCAGGTAAAAACTCCTTTGCCATGAAGAAGATCCAAATTCAACCAGTTCAGGCTAGTAAACCTGTTTGAAAGACCTTTTTTCAGTGAAATGCAGCTTAGTGCAAAAACAGGCTGCTCTCGCTCTGAAACGCTCATTTTTCACATAAGCCACTTTTCAGCGCTAAAACAGCCTCCAATCGCTCTGAAACGCTCATTTTTGACATAAGCCACTTTTCACCTTTAATGAATGAAATTCCAGGTAAAAACTCCTTTGCCATGAAGAAGATCCAAATTCAACCAGTTCAGGCTAGTAAACCTGTTTGAAAGACCTTTTTTCAGTGAAATGCAGCTTAGTGCAAAAACAGGCTGCTCTCGCTCTGAAACGCTCATTTTTCACATAAGCCACTTTTCAGCCTTAGGCGACTGTACAGTGCTAAAACAGCCTCCAATCGCTCTGAAACGCTCATTTTTGACATAAGCCACTTTTCACCTTTAATGAATGAAATTCCAGGTAAAAACTCCTTTGCCATGAAGAAGATCCAAATTCAACCAGTTCAGGCTAGTAAACCTGTTTGAAAGACCTTTTTTCAGTGAAATGCAGCTTAGTGCAAAAACAGGCTGCTCTCGCTCTGAAACGCTCATTTTTCACATAAGCCACTTTTCAGCGCTAAAACAGCCTCCAATCGCTCTGAAACGCTCATTTTTGACATAATCCATTTTTCACCTTTAATGAATGAAATTCCAGGTAAAAACTCCTTTGCCATGAAGAAGATCCAAATTCAACCAGTTCAGGCTAGTAAACCTGTTTGAAAGACCTTTTTTCAGTGAAATGCAGCTTAGTGCAAAAACAGGCTGCTCTCGCTCTGAAACGCTCATTTTTCACATAAGCCACTTTTCAGCGCTAAAACAGCCTCCAATCGCTCTGAAACGCTCATTTTTGACATAAGCCACTTTTCACCTTTAATGAATGAAATTCCAGGTAAAAACTCCTTTGCCATGAATAAGATCCAAATTCAACCAGTTCAGGCTAGTAAACCTGTTTGAAAGACCTTTTTTCAGTGAAATGCAGCTTAGTGCAAAAACAGGCTGCTCTCGCTCTGAAACGCTCATTTTTCACATAAGCCACTTTTCACCTTTAATGAATGAAATTCCAGGTAAAAACTCCTTTGCCATGAATAAGATCCAAATTCAACCAGTTCAGGCTAGTAAACCTGTTTGAAAGACCTTTTTTCAGTGAAATGCAGCTTAGTGCAAAAACAGGCTGCTCTCGCTCTGAAACGCTCATTTTTCACATAAGCCACTTTTCAGCGCTAAAACAGCCTCCAATCGCTCTGAAACGCTCATTTTTGACATAAGCCACTTTTCAGCCTTAATGAATTAAATTCCAGGTAAAAACTCATTTGCCATGAAGAAGATCCAAATTCAACCAGTTCAGGCTAGTAAACCTGTTTGAAAGACCTTTTTTCAGTGAAATGCAGCTTAGTGCAAAAACAGGCTGCTCTCGCTCTGAAACGCTCATTTTTCACATAAGCCACTTTTCAGCGCTAAAACAGCCTCCAATCGCTCTGAAACGCTCATTTTTGACATAAGCCACTTTTCAGCCTTAATGAATTAAATTCCAGGTAAAAACTCCTTTGCCATGAAGAAGATCCAAATTCAACCAGTTCAGGCTAGTAAACCTGTTTGAAAGACCTTTTTTCAGTGAAATGCAGCTTAGTGCAAAAACAGGCTGCTCTCGCTCTGAAACGCTCATTTTTCACATAAGCCACTTTTCAGCCTTAGGCGACTGTACAGTGCTAAAACAGCCTCCAATCGCTCTGAAACGCTCATTTTTGACATAAGCCACTTTTCACCTTTAATGAATGAAATTCCAGGTAAAAACTCCTTTGCCATGAAGAAGATCCAAATTCAACCAGTTCAGGCTAGTAAACCTGTTTGAAAGACCTTTTTTCAGTGAAATGCAGCTTAGTGCAAAAACAGGCTGCTCTCGCTCTGAAACGCTCATTTTTCACATAAGCCACTTTTCAGCGCTAAAACAGCCTCCAATCGCTCTGAAACGCTCATTTTTGACATAAGCCACTTTTCACCTTTAATGAATGAAATTCCAGGTAAAAACTCCTTTGCCATGAAGAAGATCCAAATTCAACCAGTTCAGGCTAGTAAACCTGTTTGAAAGACCTTTTTTCAGTGAAATGCAGCTTAGTGCAAAAACAGGCTGCTCTCGCTCTGAAACGCTCATTTTTCACATAAGCCACTTTTCAGCCTTAGGCGACTGTACAGTGCTAAAACAGCCTCCAATCGCTCTGAAACGCTCATTTTTGACATAAGCCACTTTTCACCTTTAATGAATGAAATTCCAGGTAAAAACTCCTTTGCCATGAAGAAGATCCAAATTCAACCAGTTCAGGCTAGTAAACCTGTTTGAAAGACCTTTTTTCAGTGAAATGCAGCTTAGTGCAAAAACAGGCTGCTCTCGCTCTGAAACGCTCATTTTTCACATAAGCCACTTTTCAGCCTTAGGCGACTGTACAGTGCTAAAACAGCCTCCAATCGCTCTGAAACGCTCATTTTTGACATAAGCCACTTTTCACCTTTAATGAATGAAATTCCAGGTAAAAACTCCTTTGCCATGAAGAAGATCCAAATTCAACCAGTTCAGGCTAGTAAACCTGTTTGAAAGACCTTTTTTCAGTGAAATGCAGCTTAGTGCAAAAACAGGCTGCTCTCGCTCTGAAACGCTCATTTTTCACATAAGCCACTTTTCAGCGCTAAAACAGCCTCCAATCGCTCTGAAACGCTCATTTTTGACATAAGCCACTTTTCACCTTTAATGAATGAAATTCCAGGTAAAAACTCCTTTGCCATGAATAAGATCCAAATTCAACCAGTTCAGGCTAGTAAACCTGTTTGAAAGACCTTTTTTCAGTGAAATGCAGCTTAGTGCAAAAACAGGCTGCTCTCGCTCTGAAACGCTCATTTTTCACATAAGCCACTTTTCAGCGCTAAAACAGCCTCCAATCGCTCTGAAACGCTCATTTTTGACATAAGCCACTTTTCAGCCTTAATGAATTAAATTCCAGGTAAAAACTCATTTGCCATGAAGAAGATCCAAATTCAACCAGTTCAGGCTAGTAAACCTGTTTGAAAGACCTTTTTTCAGTGAAATGCAGCTTAGTGCAAAAACAGGCTGCTCTCGCTCTGAAACGCTCATTTTTCACATAAGCCACTTTTCAGCCTTAGGCGACTGTACAGTGCTAAAACAGCCTCCAATCGCTCTGAAACGCTCATTTTTGACATAATCCACTTTTCACCTTTAATGAATGAAATTCCAGGTAAAAACTCCTTTGCCATGAAGAAGATCCAAATTCAACCAGTTCAGGCTAGTAAACCTGTTTGAAAGAACTTTTTTCAGTGAAATGCAGCTTAGTGCAAAAACAGGCTGCTCTCGCTCTGAAACGCTCATTTTTCACATAAGCCACTTTTCAGCGCTAAAACAGCCTCCAATCGCTCTGAAACGCTCATTTTTGACATAATCCACTTTTCACCTTTAATGAATGAAATTCCAGGTAAAAACTCCTTTGCCATGAAGAAGATCCAAATTCAACCAGTTCAGGCTAGTAAACCTGTTTGAAAGACCTTTTTTCAGTGAAATGCAGCTTAGTGCAAAAACAGGCTGCTCTCGCTCTGAAACGCTCATTTTTCACATAAGCCACTTTTCAGCGCTAAAACAGCCTCCAATCGCTCTGAAACGCTCATTTTTGACATAAGCCACTTTTCACCTTTAATGAATGAAATTCCAGGTAAAAACTCCTTTGCCATGAAGAAGATCCAAATTCAACCAGTTCAGGCTAGTAAACCTGTTTGAAAGACCTTTTTTCAGTGAAATGCAGCTTAGTGCAAAAACAGGCTGCTCTCGCTCTGAAACGCTCATTTTTCACATAAGCCACTTTTCAGCCTTAGGCGACTGTACAGTGCTAAAACAGCCTCCAATCGCTCTGAAACGCTCATTTTTGACATAAGCCACTTTTCACCTTTAATGAATGAAATTCCAGGTAAAAACTCCTTTGCCATGAAGAAGATCCAAATTCAACCAGTTCAGGCTAGTAAACCTGTTTGAAAGACCTTTTTTCAGTGAAATGCAGCTTAGTGCAAAAACAGGCTGCTCTCGCTCTGAAACGCTCATTTTTCACATAAGCCACTTTTCAGCCTTAGGCGACTGTACAGTGCTAAAACAGCCTCCAATCGCTCTGAAACGCTCATTTTTGACATAATCCATTTTTCACCTTTAATGAATGAAATTCCAGGTAAAAACTCCTTTGCCATGAAGAAGATCCAAATTCAACCAGTTCAGGCTAGTAAACCTGTTTGAAAGACCTTTTTTCAGTGAAATGCAGCTTAGTGCAAAAACAGGCTGCTCTCGCTCTGAAACGCTCATTTTTCACATAAGCCACTTTTCAGCGCTAAAACAGCCTCCAATCGCTCTGAAACGCTCATTTTTGACATAATCCATTTTTCACCTTTAATGAATGAAATTCCAGGTAAAAACTCCTTTGCCATGAAGAAGATCCAAATTCAACCAGTTCAGGCTAGTAAACCTGTTTGAAAGACCTTTTTTCAGTGAAATGCAGCTTAGTGCAAAAACAGGCTGCTCTCGCTCTGAAACGCTCATTTTTCACATAAGCCACTTTTCAGCGCTAAAACAGCCTCCAATCGCTCTGAAACGCTCATTTTTGACATAAGCCACTTTTCACCTTTAATGAATGAAATTCCAGGTAAAAACTCCTTTGCCATGAAGAAGATCCAAATTCAACCAGTTCAGGCTAGTAAACCTGTTTGAAAGACCTTTTTTCAGTGAAATGCAGCTTAGTGCAAAAACAGGCTGCTCTCGCTCTGAAACGCTCATTTTTCACATAAGCCACTTTTCAGCGCTAAAACAGCCTCCAATCGCTCTGAAACGCTCATTTTTGACATAATCCACTTTTCACCTTTAATGAATGAAATTCCAGGTAAAAACTCCTTTGCCATGAAGAAGATCCAAATTCAACCAGTTCAGGCTAGTAAACCTGTTTGAAAGACCTTTTTTCAGTGAAATGCAGCTTAGTGCAAAAACAGGCTGCTCTCGCTCTGAAACGCTCATTTTTCACATAAGCCACTTTTCAGCCTTAGGCGACTGTACAGTGCTAAAACAGCCTCCAATCGCTCTGAAACGCTCATTTTTGACATAAGCCACTTTTCACCTTTAATGAATGAAATTCCAGGTAAAAACTCCTTTGCCATGAAGAAGATCCAAATTCAACCAGTTCAGGCTAGTAAACCTGTTTGAAAGACCTTTTTTCAGTGAAATGCAGCTTAGTGCAAAAACAGGCTGCTCTCGCTCTGAAACGCTCATTTTTCACATAAGCCACTTTTCAGCGCTAAAACAGCCTCCAATCGCTCTGAAACGCTAATTTTTGACATAATCCATTTTTCACCTTTAATGAATGAAATTCCAGGTAAAAACTCCTTTGCCATGAAGAAGATCCAAATTCAACCAGTTCAGGCTAGTAAACCTGTTTGAAAGACCTTTTTTCAGTGAAATGCAGCTTAGTGCAAAAACAGGCTGCTCTCGCTCTGAAACGCTCATTTTTCACATAAGCCACTTTTCAGCGCTAAAACAGCCTCCAATCGCTCTGAAACGCTCATTTTTGACATAAGCCACTTTTCACCTTTAATGAATGAAATTCCAGGTAAAAACTCCTTTGCCATGAATAAGATCCAAATTCAACCAGTTCAGGCTAGTAAACCTGTTTGAAAGACCTTTTTTCAGTGAAATGCAGCTTAGTGCAAAAACAGGCTGCTCTCGCTCTGAAACGCTCATTTTTCACATAAGCCACTTTTCAGCGCTAAAACAGCCTCCAATCGCTCTGAAACGCTCATTTTTGACATAAGCCACTTTTCACCTTTAATGAATGAAATTCCAGGTAAAAACTCCTTTGCCATGAAGAAGATCCAAATTCAACCAGTTCAGGCTAGTAAACCTGTTTGAAAGACCTTTTTTCAGTGAAATGCAGCTTAGTGCAAAAACAGGCTGCTCTCGCTCTGAAACGCTCATTTTTCACATAAGCCACTTTTCAGCCTTAGGCGACTGTACAGTGCTAAAACAGCCTCCAATCGCTCTGAAACGCTCATTTTTGACATAATCCACTTTTCACCTTTAATGAATGAAATTCCAGGTAAAAACTCCTTTGCCATGAAGAAGATCCAAATTCAACCAGTTCAGGCTAGTAAACCTGTTTGAAAGACCTTTTTTCAGTGAAATGCAGCTTAGTGCAAAAACAGGCTGCTCTCGCTCTGAAACGCTCATTTTTCACATAAGCCACTTTTCAGCGCTAAAACAGCCTCCAATCGCTCTGAAACGCTCATTTTTGACATAAGCCACTTTTCACCTTTAATGAATGAAATTCCAGGTAAAAACTCCTTTGCCATGAAGAAGATCCAAATTCAACCAGTTCAGGCTAGTAAACCTGTTTGAAAGACCTTTTTTCAGTGAAATGCAGCTTAGTGCAAAAACAGGCTGCTCTCGCTCTGAAACGCTCATTTTTCACATAAGCCACTTTTCAGCCTTAGGCGACTGTACAGTGCTAAAACAGCCTCCAATCGCTCTGAAACGCTCATTTTTGACATAATCCACTTTTCACCTTTAATGAATGAAATTCCAGGTAAAAACTCCTTTGCCATGAAGAAGATCCAAATTCAACCAGTTCAGGCTAGTAAACCTGTTTGAAAGACCTTTTTTCAGTGAAATGCAGCTTAGTGCAAAAACAGGCTGCTCTCGCTCTGAAACGCTCATTTTTCACATAAGCCACTTTTCAGCGCTAAAACAGCCTCCAATCGCTCTGAAACGCTCATTTTTGACATAATCCACTTTTCACCTTTAATGAATGAAATTCCAGGTAAAAACTCCTTTGCCATGAAGAAGATCCAAATTCAACCAGTTCAGGCTAGTAAACCTGTTTGAAAGACCTTTTTTCAGTGAAATGCAGCTTAGTGCAAAAACAGGCTGCTCTCGCTCTGAAACGCTCATTTTTCACATAAGCCACTTTTCAGCGCTAAAACAGCCTCCAATCGCTCTGAAACGCTCATTTTTGACATAAGCCACTTTTCACCTTTAATGAATGAAATTCCAGGTAAAAACTCCTTTGCCATGAAGAAGATCCAAATTCAACCAGTTCAGGCTAGTAAACCTGTTTGAAAGACCTTTTTTCAGTGAAATGCAGCTTAGTGCAAAAACAGGCTGCTCTCGCTCTGAAACGCTCATTTTTCACATAAGCCACTTTTCACCTTTAATGAATGAAATTCCAGGTAAAAACTCCTTTGCCATGAAGAAGATCCAAATTCAACCAGTTCAGGCTAGTAAACCTGTTTGAAAGACCTTTTTTCAGTGAAATGCAGCTTAGTGCAAAAACAGGCTGCTCTCGCTCTGAAACGCTCATTTTTCACATAAGCCACTTTTCAGCCTTAGGCGACTGTACAGTGCTAAAACAGCCTCCAATCGCTCTGAAACGCTCATTTTTGACATAAGCCACTTTTCACCTTTAATGAATGAAATTCCAGGTAAAAACTCCTTTGCCATGAAGAAGATCCAAATTCAACCAGTTCAGGCTAGTAAACCTGTTTGAAAGACCTTTTTTCAGTGAAATGCAGCTTAGTGCAAAAACAGGCTGCTCTCGCTCTGAAACGCTCATTTTTCACATAAGCCACTTTTCAGCCTTAGGCGACTGTACAGTGCTAAAACAGCCTCCAATCGCTCTGAAACGCTCATTTTTGACATAAGCCACTTTTCACCTTTAATGAATGAAATTCCAGGTAAAAACTCCTTTGCCATGAATAAGATCCAAATTCAACCAGTTCAGGCTAGTAAACCTGTGTGAAAGACCTTTTTTCAGTGAAATGCAGCTTAGTGCAAAAACAGGCTGCTCTCGCTCTGAAACGCTCATTTTTCACATAAGCCACTTTTCAGCGCTAAAACAGCCTCCAATCGCTCTGAAACGCTCATTTTTGACATAAGCCACTTTTCAGCCTTAATGAATTAAATTCCAGGTAAAAACTCATTTGCCATGAAGAAGATCCAAATTCAACCAGTTCAGGCTAGTAAACCTGTTTGAAAGACCTTTTTTCAGTGAAATGCAGCTTAGTGCAAAAACAGGCTGCTCTCGCTCTGAAACGCTCATTTTTCACATAAGCCACTTTTCAGCGCTAAAACAGCCTCCAATCGCTCTGAAACGCTCATTTTTGACATAAGCCACTTTTCACCTTTAATGAATGAAATTCCAGGTAAAAACTCCTTTGCCATGAAGAAGATCCAAATTCAACCAGTTCAGGCTAGTAAACCTGTTTGAAAGACCTTTTTTCAGTGAAATGCAGCTTAGTGCAAAAACAGGCTGCTCTCGCTCTGAAACGCTCATTTTTCACATAAGCCACTTTTCAGCCTTAGGCGACTGTACAGTGCTAAAACAGCCTCCAATCGCTCTGAAACGCTCATTTTTGACATAAGCCACTTTTCACCTTTAATGAATGAAATTCCAGGTAAAAACTCCTTTGCCATGAAGAAGATCCAAATTCAACCAGTTCAGGCTAGTAAACCTGTTTGAAAGACCTTTTTTCAGTGAAATGCAGCTTAGTGCAAAAACAGGCTGCTCTCGCTCTGAAACGCTCATTTTTCACATAAGCCACTTTTCAGCCTTAGGCGACTGTACAGTGCTAAAACAGCCTCCAATCGCTCTGAAACGCTCATTTTTGACATAAGCCACTTTTCACCTTTAATGAATGAAATTCCAGGTAAAAACTCCTTTGCCATGAAGAAGATCCAAATTCAACCAGTTCAGGCTAGTAAACCTGTTTGAAAGACCTTTTTTCAGTGAAATGCAGCTTAGTGCAAAAACAGGCTGCTCTCGCTCTGAAACGCTCATTTTTCACATAAGCCACTTTTCAGCGCTAAAACAGCCTCCAATCGCTCTGAAACGCTCATTTTTGACATAATCCACTTTTCACCTTTAATGAATGAAATTCCAGGTAAAAACTCCTTTGCCATGAAGAAGATCCAAATTCAACCAGTTCAGGCTAGTAAACCTGTTTGAAAGACCTTTTTTCAGTGAAATGCAGCTTAGTGCAAAAACAGGCTGCTCTCGCTCTGAAACGCTCATTTTTCACATAAGCCACTTTTCAGCCTTAGGCGACTGTACAGTGCTAAAACAGCCTCCAATCGCTCTGAAACGCTCATTTTTGACATAATCCACTTTTCACCTTTAATGAATGAAATTCCAGGTAAAAACTCCTTTGCCATGAAGAAGATCCAAATTCAACCAGTTCAGGCTAGTAAACCTGTTTGAAAGACCTTTTTTCAGTGAAATGCAGCTTAGTGCAAAAACAGGCTGCTCTCGCTCTGAAACGCTCATTTTTCACATAAGCCACTTTTCAGCGCTAAAACAGCCTCCAATCGCTCTGAAACGCTCATTTTTGACATAAGCCACTTTTCACCTTTAATGAATGAAATTCCAGGTAAAAACTCCTTTGCCATGAATAAGATCCAAATTCAACCAGTTCAGGCTAGTAAACCTGTTTGAAAGACCTTTTTTCAGTGAAATGCAGCTTAGTGCAAAAACAGGCTGCTCTCGCTCTGAAACGCTCATTTTTCACATAAGCCACTTTTCAGCGCTAAAACAGCCTCCAATCGCTCTGAAACGCTCATTTTTGACATAAGCCACTTTTCACCTTTAATGAATGAAATTCCAGGTAAAAACTCCTTTGCCATGAAGAAGATCCAAATTCAACCAGTTCAGGCTAGTAAACCTGTTTGAAAGACCTTTTTTCAGTGAAATGCAGCTTAGTGCAAAAACAGGCTGCTCTCGCTCTGAAACGCTCATTTTTCACATAAGCCACTTTTCAGCGCTAAAACAGCCTCCAATCGCTCTGAAACGCTCATTTTTGACATAATCCACTTTTCACCTTTAATGAATGAAATTCCAGGTAAAAACTCCTTTGCCATGAAGAAGATCCAAATTCAACCAGTTCAGGCTAGTAAACCTGTTTGAAAGACCTTTTTTCAGTGAAATGCAGCTTAGTGCAAAAACAGGCTGCTCTCGCTCTGAAACGCTCATTTTTCACATAAGCCACTTTTCAGCGCTAAAACAGCCTCCAATCGCTCTGAAACGCTCATTTTTGACATAAGCCACTTTTCACCTTTAATGAATGAAATTCCAGGTAAAAACTCCTTTGCCATGAAGAAGATCCAAATTCAACCAGTTCAGGCTAGTAAACCTGTTTGAAAGACCTTTTTTCAGTGAAATGCAGCTTAGTGCAAAAACAGGCTGCTCTCGCTCTGAAACGCTCATTTTTCACATAAGCCACTTTTCAGCCTTAGGCGACTGTACAGTGCTAAAACAGCCTCCAATCGCTCTGAAACGCTCATTTTTGACATAAGCCACTTTTCACCTTTAATGAATGAAATTCCAGGTAAAAACTCCTTTGCCATGAAGAAGATCCAAATTCAACCAGTTCAGGCTAGTAAACCTGTTTGAAAGACCTTTTTTCAGTGAAATGCAGCTTAGTGCAAAAACAGGCTGCTCTCGCTCTGAAACGCTCATTTTTCACATAAGCCACTTTTCAGCGCTAAAACAGCCTCCAATCGCTCTGAAACGCTCATTTTTGACATAAGCCACTTTTCACCTTTAATGAATGAAATTCCAGGTAAAAACTCCTTTGCCATGAAGAAGATCCAAATTCAACCAGTTCAGGCTAGTAAACCTGTTTGAAAGACCTTTTTTCAGTGAAATGCAGCTTAGTGCAAAAACAGGCTGCTCTCGCTCTGAAACGCTCATTTTTCACATAAGCCACTTTTCAGCCTTAGGCGACTGTACAGTGCTAAAACAGCCTCCAATCGCTCTGAAACGCTCATTTTTGACATAAGCCACTTTTCACCTTTAATGAATGAAATTCCAGGTAAAAACTCCTTTGCCATGAATAAGATCCAAATTCAACCAGTTCAGGCTAGTAAACCTGTTTGAAAGACCTTTTTTCAGTGAAATGCAGCTTAGTGCAAAAACAGGCTGCTCTCGCTCTGAAACGCTCATTTTTCACATAAGCCACTTTTCAGCGCTAAAACAGCCTCCAATCGCTCTGAAACGCTCATTTTTGACATAAGCCACTTTTCACCTTTAATGAATGAAATTCCAGGTAAAAACTCCTTTGCCATGAAGAAGATCCAAATTCAACCAGTTCAGGCTAGTAAACCGGTTTGAAAGACCTTTTTTCAGTGAAATGCAGCTTAGTGCAAAAACAGGCTGCTCTCGCTCTGAAACGCTCATTTTTCACATAAGCCACTTTTCAGCCTTAGGCGACTGTACAGTGCTAAAACAGCCTCCAATCGCTCTGAAACGCTCATTTTTGACATAATCCACTTTTCACCTTTAATGAATGAAATTCCAGGTAAAAACTCCTTTGCCATGAAGAAGATCCAAATTCAACCAGTTCAGGCTAGTAAACCTGTTTGAAAGACCTTTTTTCAGTGAAATGCAGCTTAGTGCAAAAACAGGCTGCTCTCGCTCTGAAACGCTCATTTTTCACATAAGCCACTTTTCAGCGCTAAAACAGCCTCCAATCGCTCTGAAACGCTCATTTTTGACATAAGCCACTTTTCACCTTTAATGAATGAAATTCCAGGTAAAAACTCCTTTGCCATGAAGAAGATCCAAATTCAACCAGTTCAGGCTAGTAAACCTGTTTGAAAGACCTTTTTTCAGTGAAATGCAGCTTAGTGCAAAAACAGGCTGCTCTCGCTCTGAAACGCTCATTTTTCACATAAGCCACTTTTCAGCCTTAGGCGACTGTACAGTGCTAAAACAGCCTCCAATCGCTCTGAAACGCTCATTTTTGACATAATCCACTTTTCACCTTTAATGAATGAAATTCCAGGTAAAAACTCCTTTGCCATGAAGAAGATCCAAATTCAACCAGTTCAGGCTAGTAAACCTGTTTGAAAGACCTTTTTTCAGTGAAATGCAGCTTAGTGCAAAAACAGGCTGCTCTCGCTCTGAAACGCTCATTTTTCACATAAGCCACTTTTCAGCGCTAAAACAGCCTCCAATCGCTCTGAAACGCTCATTTTTGACATAAGCCACTTTTCACCTTTAATGAATGAAATTCCAGGTAAAAACTCCTTTGCCATGAAGAAGATCCAAATTCAACCAGTTCAGGCTAGTAAACCTGTTTGAAAGACCTTTTTTCAGTGAAATGCAGCTTAGTGCAAAAACAGGCTGCTCTCGCTCTGAAACGCTCATTTTTCACATAAGCCACTTTTCAGCCTTAGGCGACTGTACAGTGCTAAAACAGCCTCCAATCGCTCTGAAACGCTCATTTTTGACATAATCCACTTTTCACCTTTAATGAATGAAATTCCAGGTAAAAACTCCTTTGCCATGAAGAAGATCCAAATTCAACCAGTTCAGGCTAGTAAACCTGTTTGAAAGACCTTTTTTCAGTGAAATGCAGCTTAGTGCAAAAACAGGCTGCTCTCGCTCTGAAACGCTCATTTTTCACATAAGCCACTTTTCAGCCTTAGGCGACTGTACAGTGCTAAAACAGCCTCCAATCGCTCTGAAACGCTCATTTTTGACATAATCCACTTTTCACCTTTAATGAATGAAATTCCAGGTAAAAACTCCTTTGCCATGAAGAAGATCCAAATTCAACCAGTTCAGGCTAGTAAACCTGTTTGAAAGACCTTTTTTCAGTGAAATGCAGCTTAGTGCAAAAACAGGCTGCTCTCGCTCTGAAACGCTCATTTTTCACATAAGCCACTTTTCAGCGCTAAAACAGCCTCCAATCGCTCTGAAACGCTCATTTTTGACATAAGCCACTTTTCACCTTTAATGAATGAAATTCCAGGTAAAAACTCCTTTGCCATGAAGAAGATCCAAATTCAACCAGTTCAGGCTAGTAAACCTGTTTGAAAGACCTTTTTTCAGTGAAATGCAGCTTAGTGCAAAAACAGGCTGCTCTCGCTCTGAAACGCTCATTTTTCACATAAGCCACTTTTCAGCCTTAGGCGACTGTACAGTGCTAAAACAGCCTCCAATCGCTCTGAAACGCTCATTTTTGACATAATCCACTTTTCACCTTTAATGAATGAAATTCCAGGTAAAAACTCCTTTGCCATGAAGAAGATCCAAATTCAACCAGTTCAGGCTAGTAAACCTGTTTGAAAGACCTTTTTTCAGTGAAATGCAGCTTAGTGCAAAAACAGGCTGCTCTCGCTCTGAAACGCTCATTTTTCACATAAGCCACTTTTCAGCGCTAAAACAGCCTCCAATCGCTCTGAAACGCTCATTTTTGACATAAGCCACTTTTCACCTTTAATGAATGAAATTCCAGGTAAAAACTCCTTTGCCATGAAGAAGATCCAAATTCAACCAGTTCAGGCTAGTAAACCTGTTTGAAAGACCTTTTTTCAGTGAAATGCAGCTTAGTGCAAAAACAGGCTGCTCTCGCTCTGAAACGCTCATTTTTCACATAAGCCACTTTTCAGCGCTAAAACAGCCTCCAATCGCTCTGAAACGCTCATTTTTGACATAAGCCACTTTTCACCTTTAATGAATGAAATTCCAGGTAAAAACTCCTTTGCCATGAAGAAGATCCAAATTCAACCAGTTCAGGCTAGTAAACCTGTTTGAAAGACCTTTTTTCAGTGAAATGCAGCTTAGTGCAAAAACAGGCTGCTCTCGCTCTGAAACGCTCATTTTTCACATAAGCCACTTTTCACCTTTAATGAATGAAATTCCAGGTAAAAACTCCTTTGCCATGAAGAAGATCCAAATTCAACCAGTTCAGGCTAGTAAACCTGTTTGAAAGACCTTTTTTCAGTGAAATGCAGCTTAGTGCAAAAACAGGCTGCTCTCGCTCTGAAACGCTCATTTTTCACATAAGCCACTTTTCAGCCTTAGGCGACTGTACAGTGCTAAAACAGCCTCCAATCGCTCTGAAACGCTCATTTTTGACATAAGCCACTTTTCACCTTTAATGAATGAAATTCCAGGTAAAAACTCCTTTGCCATGAAGAAGATCCAAATTCAACCAGTTCAGGC
Organism: Pagrus pagrus; assembly: GCF_965226575.1. Lineage (NCBI taxonomy): Eukaryota > Metazoa > Chordata > Actinopteri > Spariformes > Sparidae > Pagrus > Pagrus pagrus. Next base: position 3,820 of record NW_028175239.1, on the reverse strand, counting down.
TAGTAAACCTGTTTGAAAGACCTTTTTTCAGTGAAATGCAGCTTAGTGCAAAAACAGGCTGCTCTCGCTCTGAAACGCTCATTTTTCACATAAGCCACTTTTCAGCCTTAGGCGACTGTACAGTGCTAAAACAGCCTCCAATCGCTCTGAAACGCTCATTTTTGACATAAGCCACTTTTCACCTTTAATGAATGAAATTCCAGGTAAAAACTCCTTTGCCATGAATAAGATCCAAATTCAACCAGTTCAGGCTAGTAAACCTGTGTGAAAGACCTTTTTTCAGTGAAATGCAGCTTAGTGCAAAAACAGGCTGCTCTCGCTCTGAAACGCTCATTTTTCACATAAGCCACTTTTCAGCGCTAAAACAGCCTCCAATCGCTCTGAAACGCTCATTTTTGACATAAGCCACTTTTCAGCCTTAATGAATTAAATTCCAGGTAAAAACTCATTTGCCATGAAGAAGATCCAAATTCAACCAGTTCAGGCTAGTAAACCTGTTTGAAAGACCTTTTTTCAGTGAAATGCAGCTTAGTGCAAAAACAGGCTGCTCTCGCTCTGAAACGCTCATTTTTCACATAAGCCACTTTTCAGCCTTAGGCGACTGTACAGTGCTAAAACAGCCTCCAATCGCTCTGAAACGCTCATTTTTGACATAAGCCACTTTTCACCTTTAATGAATGAAATTCCAGGTAAAAACTCCTTTGCCATGAAGAAGATCCAAATTCAACCAGTTCAGGCTAGTAAACCTGTTTGAAAGACCTTTTTTCAGTGAAATGCAGCTTAGTGCAAAAACAGGCTGCTCTCGCTCTGAAACGCTCATTTTTCACATAAGCCACTTTTCAGCGCTAAAACAGCCTCCAATCGCTCTGAAACGCTCATTTTTGACATAAGCCACTTTTCACCTTTAATGAATGAAATTCCAGGTAAAAACTCCTTTGCCATGAATAAGATCCAAATTCAACCAGTTCAGGCTAGTAAACCTGTTTGAAAGACCTTTTTTCAGTGAAATGCAGCTTAGTGCAAAAACAGGCTGCTCTCGCTCTGAAACGCTCATTTTTCACATAAGCCACTTTTCAGCGCTAAAACAGCCTCCAATCGCTCTGAAACGCTCATTTTTGACATAATCCACTTTTCACCTTTAATGAATGAAATTCCAGGTAAAAACTCCTTTGCCATGAAGAAGATCCAAATTCAACCAGTTCAGGCTAGTAAACCTGTTTGAAAGACCTTTTTTCAGTGAAATGCAGCTTAGTGCAAAAACAGGCTGCTCTCGCTCTGAAACGCTCATTTTTCACATAAGCCACTTTTCAGCCTTAGGCGACTGTACAGTGCTAAAACAGCCTCCAATCGCTCTGAAACGCTCATTTTTGACATAATCCACTTTTCACCTTTAATGAATGAAATTCCAGGTAAAAACTCCTTTGCCATGAAGAAGATCCAAATTCAACCAGTTCAGGCTAGTAAACCTGTTTGAAAGACCTTTTTTCAGTGAAATGCAGCTTAGTGCAAAAACAGGCTGCTCTCGCTCTGAAACGCTCATTTTTCACATAAGCCACTTTTCAGCGCTAAAACAGCCTCCAATCGCTCTGAAACGCTCATTTTTGACATAAGCCACTTTTCACCTTTAATGAATGAAATTCCAGGTAAAAACTCCTTTGCCATGAATAAGATCCAAATTCAACCAGTTCAGGCTAGTAAACCTGTTTGAAAGACCTTTTTTCAGTGAAATGCAGCTTAGTGCAAAAACAGGCTGCTCTCGCTCTGAAACGCTCATTTTTCACATAAGCCACTTTTCAGCGCTAAAACAGCCTCCAATCGCTCTGAAACGCTCATTTTTGACATAAGCCACTTTTCACCTTTAATGAATGAAATTCCAGGTAAAAACTCCTTTGCCATGAAGAAGATCCAAATTCAACCAGTTCAGGCTAGTAAACCTGTTTGAAAGACCTTTTTTCAGTGAAATGCAGCTTAGTGCAAAAACAGGCTGCTCTCGCTCTGAAACGCTCATTTTTCACATAAGCCACTTTTCAGCCTTAGGCGACTGTACAGTGCTAAAACAGCCTCCAATCGCTCTGAAACGCTCATTTTTGACATAATCCACTTTTCACCTTTAATGAATGAAATTCCAGGTAAAAACTCCTTTGCCATGAAGAAGATCCAAATTCAACCAGTTCAGGCTAGTAAACCTGTTTGAAAGACCTTTTTTCAGTGAAATGCAGCTTAGTGCAAAAACAGGCTGCTCTCGCTCTGAAACGCTCATTTTTCACATAAGCCACTTTTCAGCGCTAAAACAGCCTCCAATCGCTCTGAAACGCTCATTTTTGACATAAGCCACTTTTCAGCCTTAGGCGACTGTACAGTGCTAAAACAGCCTCCAATCGCTCTGAAACGCTCATTTTTGACATAAGCCACTTTTCACCTTTAATGAATGAAATTCCAGGTAAAAACTCCTTTGCCATGAAGAAGATCCAAATTCAACCAGTTCAGGCTAGTAAACTTGTTTGAAAGACCTTTTTTCAGTGAAATGCAGCTTAGTGCAAAAACAGGCTGCTCTCGCTCTGAAACGCTCATTTTTCACATAAGCCACTTTTCAGCCTTAGGCGACTGTACAGTGCTAAAACAGCCTCCAATCGCTCTGAAACGCTCATTTTTGACATAAGCCACTTTTCACCTTTAATGAATGAAATTCCAGGTAAAAACTCCTTTGCCATGAAGAAGATCCAAATTCAACCAGTTCAGGCTAGTAAACCTGTTTGAAAGACCTTTTTTCAGTGAAATGCAGCTTAGTGCAAAAACAGGCTGCTCTCGCTCTGAAACGCTCATTTTTCACATAAGCCACTTTTCAGCGCTAAAACAGCCTCCAATCGCTCTGAAACGCTCATTTTTGACATAATCCACTTTTCACCTTTAATGAATGAAATTCCAGGTAAAAACTCCTTTGCCATGAAGAAGATCCAAATTCAACCAGTTCAGGCTAGTAAACCTGTTTGAAAGACCTTTTTTCAGTGAAATGCAGCTTAGTGCAAAAACAGGCTGCTCTCGCTCTGAAACGCTCATTTTTCACATAAGCCACTTTTCAGCGCTAAAACAGCCTCCAATCGCTCTGAAACGCTCATTTTTGACATAATCCACTTTTCACCTTTAATGAATGAAATTCCAGGTAAAAACTCCTTTGCCATGAAGAAGATCCAAATTCAACCAGTTCAGGCTAGTAAACCTGTTTGAAAGACCTTTTTTCAGTGAAATGCAGCTTAGTGCAAAAACAGGCTGCTCTCGCTCTGAAACGCTCATTTTTCACATAAGCCACTTTTCAGCCTTAGGCGACTGTACAGTGCTAAAACAGCCTCCAATCGCTCTGAAACGCTCATTTTTGACATAATCCACTTTTCACCTTTAATGAATGAAATTCCAGGTAAAAACTCCTTTGCCATGAAGAAGATCCAAATTCAACCAGTTCAGGCTAGTAAACCTGTTTGAAAGACCTTTTTTCAGTGAAATGCAGCTTAGTGCAAAAACAGGCTGCTCTCGCTCTGAAACGCTCATTTTTCACATAAGCCACTTTTCAGCGCTAAAACAGCCTCCAATCGCTCTGAAACGCTCATTTTTGACATAATCCACTTTCACCTTTAATGAATGAAATTCCAGGTAAAAACTCCTTTGCCATGAAGAAGATCCAAATTCAACCAGTTCAGGCTAGTAAACCTGTTTGAAAGACCTTTTTTCAGTGAAATGCAGCTTAGTGCAAAAACAGGCTGCTCTCGCTCTGAAACGCTCATTTTTCACATAAGCCACTTTTCAGCCTTAGGCGACTGTACAGTGC
>NW_028175240.1:0-94187 GCF_965226575.1 Pagrus pagrus | reverse complement strand
CACATAAGCCACTTTTCAGCGCTAAAACAGCCTCCCATCGCTCTGAAACGCTCATTTTTGACATAAGCCACTTTTCACCTTTAATGAATGAAATTCCAGGTAAAAACTCCTTTGCCATGAAGAAGATCCAAATTCAACCAGTTCAGGCTAGTAAACCTGTTTGAAAGACCTTTTTTCAGTGAAATGCAGCTTAGTGCAAAAACAGGCTGCTCTCGCTCTGAAACGCTCATTTTTCACATAAGCCACTTTTCAGCGCTAAAACAGCCTCCAATCGCTCTGAAACGCTCATTTTTGACATAAGCCACTTTTCACCTTTAATGAATGAAATTCCAGGTAAAAACTCCTTTGCCATGAATAAGATCCAAATTCAACCAGTTCAGGCTAGTAAACCTGTTTGAAAGACCTTTTTTCAGTGAAATGCAGCTTAGTGCAAAAACAGGCTGCTCTCGCTCTGAAACGCTCATTTTTCACATAAGCCACTTTTCAGCCTTAGGCGACTGTACAGTGCTAAAACAGCCTCCAATCGCTCTGAAACGCTCATTTTTGACATAAGCCACTTTTCACCTTTAATGAATGAAATTCCAGGTAAAAACTCCTTTGCCATGAAGAAGATCCAAATTCAACCAGTTCAGGCTAGTAAACCTGTTTGAAAGACCTTTTTTCAGTGAAATGCAGCTTAGTGCAAAAACAGGCTGCTCTCGCTCTGAAACGCTCATTTTTCACATAATCCACTTTTCAGCGCTAAAACAGCCTCCAATCGCTCTGAAACGCTCATTTTTGACATAAGCCACTTTTCACCTTTAATGAATGAAATTCCAGGTAAAAACTCCTTTGCCATGAATAAGATCCAAATTCAACCAGTTCAGGCTAGTAAACCTGTTTGAAAGACCTTTTTTCAGTGAAATGCAGCTTAGTGCAAAAACAGGCTGCTCTCGCTCTGAAACGCTCATTTTTCACATAAACCACTTTTCAGCGCTAAAACAGCCTCCCATCGCTCTGAAACGCTCATTTTTGACATAAGCCACTTTTCACCTTTAATGAATGAAATTCCAGGTAAAAACTCCTTTGCCATGAAGAAGATCCAAATTCAACCAGTTCAGGCTAGTAAACCTGTTTGAAAGACCTTTTTTCAGTGAAATGCAGCTTAGTGCAAAAACAGGCTGCTCTCGCTCTGAAACGCTCATTTTTCACATAAGCCACTTTTCAGCGCTAAAACAGCCTCCAATCGCTCTGAAACGCTCATTTTTGACATAAGCCACTTTTCACCTTTAATGAATGAAATTCCAGGTAAAAACTCCTTTGCCATGAAGAAGATCCAAATTCAACCAGTTCAGGCTAGTAAACCTGTTTGAAAGACCTTTTTTCAGTGAAATGCAGCTTAGTGCAAAAACAGGCTGCTCTCGCTCTGAAACGCTCATTTTTCACATAAGCCACTTTTCAGCCTTATAGGCGACTGTACAGTGCAAAAACAGCCTCCTCTCGCTCTGAAACGCTCATTTTTCACATAAGCCACTTTTCAGCCTTAGGCGACTGTACAGTGCTAAAACAGCCTCCAATCGCTCTGAAACGCTCATTTTTGACATAAGCCACTTTTCACCTTTAATGAATGAAATTCCAGGTAAAAACTCCTTTGCCATGAAGAAGATCCAAATTCAACCAGTTCAGGCTAGTAAACCTGTTTGAAAGACCTTTTTTCAGTGAAATGCAGCTTGGTGCAAAAACAGGCTGCTCTCGCTCTGAAACGCTCATTTTTCACATAAGCCACTTTTCAGCGCTAAAACAGCCTCCAATCGCTCTGAAACGCTCATTTTTGACATAAGCCACTTTTCAGCCTTAGGCGACTGTACAGTGCTAAAACAGCCTCCAATCGCTCTGAAACGCTCATTTTTTGACATAAGCCACTTTTCACCTTTAATGAAATGAAATTCCAGGTAAAAACTCCTTTGCCATGAAGAAGATCCAAATTCAACCAGTTCAGGCTAGTAAACCTGTTTGAAAGACCTTTTTTCAGTGAAATGCAGCTTAGTGCAAAAACAGGCTGCTCTCGCTCTGAAACGCTCATTTTTCACATAAGCCACTTTTCAGCGCTAAAACAGCCTCCCATCGCTCTGAAACGCTCATTTTTGACATAAGCCACTTTTCACCTTTAATGAATGAAATTCCAGGTAAAAACTCCTTTGCCATGAAGAAGATCCAAATTCAACCAGTTCAGGCTAGTAAACCTGTTTGAAAGACCTTTTTTCAGTGAAATGCAGCTTAGTGCAAAAACAGGCTGCTCTCGCTCTGAAACGCTCATTTTTCACATAAGCCACTTTTCAGCGCTAAAACAGCCTCCAATCGCTCTGAAACGCTCATTTTTGACATAAGCCACTTTTCACCTTTAATGAATGAAATTCCAGGTAAAAACTCCTTTGCCATGAATAAGATCCAAATTCAACCAGTTCAGGCTAGTAAACCTGTTTGAAAGACCTTTTTTCAGTGAAATGCAGCTTAGTGCAAAAACAGGCTGCTCTCGCTCTGAAACGCTCATTTTTCACATAAGCCACTTTTCAGCCTTAGGCGACTGTACAGTGCTAAAACAGCCTCCAATCGCTCTGAAACGCTCATTTTTGACATAAGCCACTTTTCACCTTTAATGAATGAAATTCCAGGTAAAAACTCATTTGCCATGAATAAGATCCAAATTCAACCAGTTCAGGCTAGTAAACCTGTTTGAAAGACCTTTTTTCAGTGAAATGCAGCTTAGTGCAAAAACAGGCTGCTCTCGCTCTGAAACGCTCATTTTTCACATAAGCCACTTTTCAGCGCTAAAACAGCCTCCAATCGCTCTGAAACGCTCATTTTTGACATAAGCCACTTTTCAGCCTTAGGCGACTGTACAGTGCTAAAACAGCCTCCAATCGCTCTGAAACGCTCATTTTTGACATAAGCCACTTTTCACCTTTAATGAATGAAATTCCAGGTAAAAACTCCTTTGCCATGAAGAAGATCCAAATTCAACCAGTTCAGGCTAGTAAACCTGTTTGAAAGACCTTTTTTCAGTGAAATGCAGCTTAGTGCAAAAACAGGCTGCTCTCGCTCTGAAACGCTCATTTTTCACATAAGCCACTTTTCAGCGCTAAAACAGCCTCCAATCGCTCTGAAACGCTCATTTTTGACATAAGCCACTTTTCACCTTTAATGAATGAAATTCCAGGTAAAAACTCCTTTGCCATGAAGAAGATCCAAATTCAACCAGTTCAGGCTAGTAAACCTGTTTGAAAGACCTTTTTTCAGTGAAATGCAGCTTAGTGCAAAAACAGGCTGCTCTCGCTCTGAAACGCTCATTTTTCACATAAGCCACTTTTCAGCGCTAAAACAGCCTCCCATCGCTCTGAAACGCTCATTTTTGACATAAGCCACTTTTCACCTTTAATGAATGAAATTCCAGGTAAAAACTCCTTTGCCATGAAGAAGATCCAAATTCAACCAGTTCAGGCTAGTAAACCTGTTTGAAAGACCTTTTTTCAGTGAAATGCAGCTTAGTGCAAAAACAGGCTGCTCTCGCTCTGAAACGCTCATTTTTCACATAAGCCACTTTTCAGCGCTAAAACAGCCTCCAATCGCTCTGAAACGCTCATTTTTGACATAAGCCACTTTTCACCTTTAATGAATGAAATTCCAGGTAAAAACTCCTTTGCCATGAATAAGATCCAAATTCAACCAGTTCAGGCTAGTAAACCTGTTTGAAAGACCTTTTTTCAGTGAAATGCAGCTTAGTGCAAAAACAGGCTGCTCTCGCTCTGAAACGCTCATTTTTCAAATAAGCCACTTTTCAGCCTTAGGCGACTGTACAGTGCTAAAACAGCCTCCAATCGCTCTGAAACGCTCATTTTTGACATAAGCCACTTTTCACCTTTAATGAATGAAATTCCAGGTAAAAACTCCTTTGCCATGAAGAAGATCCAAATTCAACCAGTTCAGGCTAGTAAACCTGTTTGAAAGACCTTTTTTCAGTGAAATGCAGCTTAGTGCAAAAACAGGCTGCTCTCGCTCTGAATCGCTCATTTTTCAGATAAGCCACTTTTCAGCCTTAGGCGACTGTACAGTGCAAAAACAGGCTGCTCTCGCTCTGAAACGCTCATTTTTCACATAAGCCACTTTTCAGCCTTATAGGCGACTGTACAGTGCAAAAACAGCCTCCTCTCGCTCTGAAACGCTCATTTTTCACATAAGCCACTTTTCAGCGCTAAAACAGCCTCCAATCGCTCTGAAACGCTCATTTTTGACATAAGCCACTTTTCACCTTTAATGAATGAAATTCCAGGTAAAAACTCATTTGCCATGAATAAGATCCAAATTCAACCAGTTCAGGCTAGTAAACCTGTTTGAAAGACCTTTTTTCAGTGAAATGCAGCTTAGTGCAAAAACAGGCTGCTCTCGCTCTGAAATGCTAATTTTTCACATAAGCCACTTTTCAGCCTTATAGGCGACTGTACAGTGCAAAAACAGCCTCCTCTCGCTCTGAAACGCTCATTTTTCACATAAGCCACTTTTCAGCCTTAGGCGACTGTACAGTGCTAAAACAGCCTCCAATCGCTCTGAAACGCTCATTTTTGACATAAGCCACTTTTCACCTTTAATGAATGAAATTCCAGGTAAAAACTCCTTTGCCATGAAGAAGATCCAAATTCAACAAGTTCAGGCTAGTAAACCTGTTTGAAAGACCTTTTTTCAGTGAAATGCAGCTTAGTGCAAAAACAGGCTGCTCTCGCTCTGAAACGCTCATTTTTCAGATAAGCCACTTTTCAGCCTCATAGGCGACTGTACAGTGCTAAAACAGCCTCCTATCGCTCTGAAACGCTCATTTTTGACATAACCCACTTTTCAGCCTTAATGAATTAAATTCCAGGTAAAAACTCCTTTGCCATGAAGAAGATCCAAATTCAACAAGTTCAGGCTAGTAAACCTGTTTGAAAGACCTTTTTTCAGTGAAATGCAGCTTAGTGCAAAAACAGGCTGCTCTCGCTCTGAAACGCTCATTTTTCACATAAGCCACTTTTCAGCCTTATAGGCGACTGTACAGTGCAAAAACAGCCTCCTCTCGCTCTGAAACGCTCATTTTTCACATAAGCCACTTTTCAGCGCTAAAACAGCCTCCAATCGCTCTGAAACGCTCATTTTTGACATAAGCCACTTTTCACCTTTAATGAATGAAATTCCAGGTAAAAACTCATTTGCCATGAATAAGATCCAAATTCAACCAGTTCAGGCTAGTAAACCTGTTTGAAAGACCTTTTTTCAGTGAAATGCAGCTTAGTGCAAAAACAGGCTGCTCTCGCTCTGAAACGCTCATTTTTCACATAAGCCACTTTTCAGCGCTAAAACAGCCTCCAATCGCTCTGAAACGCTCATTTTTGACATAAGCCACTTTTCAGCCTTAGGCGACTGTACAGTGCTAAAACAGCCTCCAATCGCTCTGAAACGCTCATTTTTGACATAAGCCACTTTTCACCTTTAATGAATGAAATTCCAGGTACAAACTCCTTTGCCATGAAGAAGATCCAAATTCAACCAGTTCAGGCTAGTAAACCTGTTTGAAAGACCTTTTTTCAGTGAAATGCAGCTTAGTGCAAAAACAGGCTGCTCTCGCTCGGAAACGCTCATTTTTCACATAAGCCACTTTTCAGCCTTATAGGCGACTGTACAGTGCTAAAACAGCCTCCTATCGCTCTGAAACGCTCATTTTTGACATAACCCACTTTTCAGCCTTAATGAATTAAATTCCAGGTAAAAACTCCTTTGCCATGAAGAAGATCCAAATTAAACAAGTTCAGGCTAGTAAACCTGTTTGAAAGACCTTTTTTCAGTGAAATGCAGCTTAGTGCAAAAACAGGCTGCTCTCGCTCTGAAACGCTCATTTTTCACATAAGCCACTTTTCAGCCTTAGGCGACTGTACAGTGCTAAAACAGCCTCCAATCGCTCTGAAACGCTCATTTTTGACATAAGCCACTTTTCACCTTTAATGAATGAAATTCCAGGTAAAAACTCCTTTGCCATGAAGAAGATCCAAATTCAACCAGTTCAGGCTAGTAAACCTGTTTGAAAGACCTTTTTTCAGTGAAATGCAGCTTAGTGCAAAAACAGGCTGCTCTCGCTCTGAAACGCTCATTTTTCACATAAGCCACTTTTCAGCGCTAAAACAGCCTCCAATAGCTCTGAAACGCTCATTTTTGACATAAGCCACTTTTCACCTTTAATGAATGAAATTCCAGGTAAAAACTCCTTTGCCATGAATAAGATCCAAATTCAACTAGTTCAGGCTAGTAAACCTGTTTGAAAGACCTTTTTTCAGTGAAATGCAGCTTAGTGCAAAAACAGGCTGCTCTCGCTCTGAAACGCTCATTTTTCACATAAGCCACTTTTCAGCCTTAGGCGACTGTACAGTGCAAAAACAGGCTGCTCTCGCTCTGAAACGCTCATTTTTCACATAACCCACTTTTCACCCTTAATGAATTAAATTCCAGGTAAAAACTCCTTTGCCATGAAGAAGATCCAAATTCAACCAGTTCAGGCTAGTAAACCTGTTTGAAAGACCTTTTTTCAGTGAAATGCAGCTTAGTGCAAAAACAGGCTGCTCTCGCTCTGAAACGCTCATTTTTCACATAAGCCACTTTTCAGCGCTAAAACAGCCTCCAATCGCTCTGAAACGCTCATTTTTGACATAAGCCACTTTTCACCTTTAATGAATGAAATTCCAGGTAAAAACTCCTTTGCCATGAAGAAGATCCAAATTCAACCAGTTCAGGCTAGTAAACCTGTTTGAAAGACCTTTTTTCAGTGAAATGCAGCTTAGTGCAAAAACAGGCTGCTCTCGCTCTGAAACGCTCATTTTTCACATAAGCCACTTTTCAGCCTTAGGCGACTGTACAGTGCTAAAACAGCCTCCAATCGCTCTGAAACGCTCATTTTTGACATAAGCCACTTTTCACCTTTAATGAATGAAATTCCAGGTAAAAACTCCTTTGCCATGAATAAGATCCAAATTCAACCAGTTCAGGCTAGTAAACCTGTTTGAAAGACCTTTTTTCAGTGAAATGCAGCTTAGTGCAAAAACAGGCTGCTCTCGCTCTGAAACGCTAATTTTTCAGATAAGCCACTTTTCAGCCTTAGGCGACTGTACAGTGCAAAAACAGGCTGCTCTCGCTCTGAAACGCTCATTTTTCACATAAGCCACTTTTCAGCCTTATGGGCGACTGTACAGTGCAAAAACAGCCTCCTCTCGCTCTGAAACGCTCATTTTTCACATAAGCCACTTTTCACCTTTAATGAATGAAATTCCAGGTAAAAACTCATTTGCCATGAATAAGATCCAAATTCAACCAGTTCAGGCTAGTAAACCTGTTTGAAAGACCTTTTTTCAGTGAAATGCAGCTTAGTGCAAAAACAGGCTGCTCTCGCTCTGAAACGCTCATTTTTCACATAAGCCACTTTTCAGCGCTAAAACAGCCTCCAATCGCTCTGAAACGCTCATTTTTGACATAAGCCACTTTTCACCTTTAATGAATGAAATTCCAGGTAAAAACTCCTTTGCCATGAAGAAGATCCAAATTCAACAAGTTCAGGCTAGTAAACCTGTTTGAAAGACCTTTTTTCAGTGAAATGCAGCTTAGTGCAAAAACAGGCTGCTCTCGCTCTGAAACGCTCATTTTGCACATAAGCCACTTTTCAGCCTTAGGCGACTGTACAGTGCAAAAACAGGCTGCTCTCGCTCTGAAACGCTCATTTTTCACATAACCCACTTTTCACCCTTAATGAATTAAATTCCAGGTAACAACTCCTTTGCCATGAAGAAGATCCAAATTCAACCAGTTCAGGCTAGTAAACCTGTTTGAAAGACCTTTTTTCAGTGAAATGCAGCTTAGTGCAAAAACAGGCTGCTCTCGCTCTGAAACGCTCATTTTTCACATAAGCCACTTTTCAGCGCTAAAACAGCCTCCAATCGCTCTGAAACGCTCATTTTTGACATAAGCCACTTTTCACCTTTAATGAATGAAATTCCAGGTAAAAACTCCTTTGCCATGAAGAAGATCCAAATTCAACCAGTTCAGGCTAGTAAACCTGTTTGAAAGACCTTTTTTCAGTGAAATGCAGCTTAGTGCAAAAACAGGCTGCTCTCGCTCTGAAACGCTCATTTTTCACATAAGCCACTTTTCACCTTTAATGAATTAAATTCCAGGTAAAAATTCCTTTGCCATGAAGAAGATCCAAATTCAACAAGTTCAGGCTAGTAAACCTGTTTGAAAGACCTTTTTTCAGTGAAATGCAGCTTAGTGCAAAAACAGGCTGCTCTCGCTCTGAAACGCTCATTTTTCACATAAGCCACTTTTCAGCGCTAAAACAGCCTCCAATCGCTCTGAAACGCTCATTTTTGACATAAGCCACTTTTCAGCCTTAGGCGACTGTACAGTGCTAAAACAGCCTCCAATCGCTCTGAAACGCTCATTTTTGACATAAGCCACTTTTCACCTTTAATGAATGAAATTCCAGGTAAAAACTCCTTTGCCATGAAGAAGATCCAAATTCAACCAGTTCAGGCTAGTAAACCTGTTTGAAAGACCTTTTTTCAGTGAAATGCAGCTTAGTGCAAAAACAGGCTGCTCTCGCTCTGAAACGCTCATTTTTCACATAAGCCACTTTTCAGCGCTAAAACAGCCTCCAATCGCTCTGAAACGCTCATTTTTGACATAAGCCACTTTTCACCTTTAATGAATGAAATTCCAGGTAAAAACTCCTTTGCCATGAAGAAGATCCAAATTCAACCAGTTCAGGCTAGTAAACCTGTTTGAAAGACCTTTTTTCAGTGAAATGCAGCTTAGTGCAAAAACAGGCTGCTCTCGCTCTGAAACGCTCATTTTTCACATAAGCCACTTTTCAGCGCTAAAACAGCCTCCCATCGCTCTGAAACGCTCATTTTTGACATAAGCCACTTTTCACCTTTAATGAATGAAATTCCAGGTAAAAACTCCTTTGCCATGAAGAAGATCCAAATTCAACCAGTTCAGGCTAGTAAACCTGTTTGAAAGACCTTTTTTCAGTGAAATGCAGCTTAGTGCAAAAACAGGCTGCTCTCGCTCTGAAACGCTCATTTTTCACATAAGCCACTTTTCAGCGCTAAAACAGCCTCCAATCGCTCTGAAACGCTCATTTTTGACATAAGCCACTTTTCACCTTTAATGAATGAAATTCCAGGTAAAAACTCCTTTGCCATGAATAAGATCCAAATTCAACCAGTTCAGGCTAGTAAACCTGTTTGAAAGACCTTTTTTCAGTGAAATGCAGCTTAGTGCAAAAACAGGCTGCTCTCGCTCTGAAACGCTCATTTTTCAAATAAGCCACTTTTCAGCCTTAGGCGACTGTACAGTGCTAAAACAGCCTCCAATCGCTCTGAAACGCTCATTTTTGACATAAGCCACTTTTCACCTTTAATGAATGAAATTCCAGGTAAAAACTCCTTTGCCATGAAGAAGATCCAAATTCAACCAGTTCAGGCTAGTAAACCTGTTTGAAAGACCTTTTTTCAGTGAAATGCAGCTTAGTGCAAAAACAGGCTGCTCTCGCTCTGAAACGCTCATTTTTCAGATAAGCCACTTTTCAGCCTTAGGCGACTGTACAGTGCAAAAACAGGCTGCTCTCGCTCTGAAACGCTCATTTTTCACATAAGCCACTTTTCAGCCTTATAGGCGACTGTACAGTGCAAAAACAGCCTCCTCTCGATCTGAAACGCTCATTTTTCACATAAGCCACTTTTCAGCGCTAAAACAGCCTCCAATCGCTCTGAAACGCTCATTTTTGACATAAGCCACTTTTCACCTTTAATGAATGAAATTCCAGGTAAAAACTCATTTGCCATGAATAAGATCCAAATTCAACCAGTTCAGGCTAGTAAACCTGTTTGAAAGACCTTTTTTCAGTGAAATGCAGCTTAGTGCAAAAACAGGCTGCTCTCGCTCTGAAATGCTAATTTTTCACATAAGCCACTTTTCAGCCTCATAGGCGACTGTACAGTGCAAAAACAGCCTCCTCTCGCTCTGAAACGCTCATTTTTCACATAAGCCACTTTTCAGCCTTAGGCGACTGTACAGTGCTAAAACAGCCTCCAATCGCTCTGAAACGCTCATTTTTGACATAAGCCACTTTTCACCTTTAATGAATGAAATTCCAGGTAAAAACTCCTTTGCCATGAAGAAGATCCAAATTCAACAAGTTCAGGCTAGTAAACCTGTTTGAAAGACCTTTTTTCAGTGAAATGCAGCTTAGTGCAAAAACAGGCTGCTCTCGCTCGGAAACGCTCATTTTTCACATAAGCCACTTTTCAGCCTTATAGGCGACTGTACAGTGCTAAAACAGCCTCCTATCGCTCTGAAACGCTCATTTTTGACATAACCCACTTTTCAGCCTTAATGAATTAAATTCCAGGTAAAAACTCCTTTGCCATGAAGAAGATCCAAATTAAACAAGTTCAGGCTAGTAAACCTGTTTGAAAGACCTTTTTTCAGTGAAATGCAGCTTAGTGCAAAAACAGGCTGCTCTCGCTCTGAAACGCTCATTTTTCACATAAGCCACTTTTCAGCCTTAGGCGACTGTACAGTGCTAAAACAGCCTCCAATCGCTCTGAAACGCTCATTTTTGACATAAGCCACTTTTCACCTTTAATGAATGAAATTCCAGGTAAAAACTCCTTTGCCATGAAGAATATCCAAATTCAACCAGTTCAGGCTAGTAAACCTGTTTGAAAGACCTTTTTTCAGTGAAATGCAGCTTAGTGCAAAAACAGGCTGCTCTCGCTCTGAAACGCTCATTTTTCACATAAGCCACTTTTCAGCGCTAAAACAGCCTCCAATCGCTCTGAAACGCTCATTTTTGACATAAGCCACTTTTCACCTTTAATGAATGAAATTCCAGGTAAAAACTCCTTTGCCATGAAGAATATCCAAATTCAACCAGTTCAGGCTAGTAAACCTGTTTGAAAGACCTTTTTTCAGTGAAATGCAGCTTAGTGCAAAAACAGGCTGCTCTCGCTCTGAAACGCTCATTTTTCACATAAGCCACTTTTCAGCCTTAGGCGACTGTACAGTGCAAAAACAGGCTGCTCTCGCTCTGAAACGCTCATTTTTCACATAACCCACTTTTCACCCTTAATGAATTAAATTCCAGGTAAAAACTCCTTTGCCATGAAGAAGATCCAAATTCAACCAGTTCAGGCTAGTAAACCTGTTTGAAAGACCTTTTTTCAGTGAAATGCAGCTTAGTGCAAAAACAGGCTGCTCTCGCTCTGAAACGCTCATTTTTCACATAAGCCACTTTTCAGCGCTAAAACAGCCTCCAATCGCTCTGAAACGCTCATTTTTGACATAAGCCACTTTTCACCTTTAATGAATGAAATTCCAGGTAAAAACTCCTTTGCCATGAAGAAGATCCAAATTCAACCAGTTCAGGCTAGTAAACCTGTTTGAAAGACCTTTTTTCAGTGAAATGCAGCTTAGTGCAAAAACAGGCTGCTCTCGCTCTGAAACGCTCATTTTTCACATAAGCCACTTTTCAGCCTTAGGCGACTGTACAGTGCTAAAACAGCCTCCAATCGCTCTGAAACGCTCATTTTTGACATAAGCCACTTTTCACCTTTAATGAATGAAATTCCAGGTAAAAACTCCTTTGCCATGAAGAAGATCCAAATTCAACCAGTTCAGGCTAGTAAACCTGTTTGAAAGACCTTTTTTCAGTGAAATGCAGCTTAGTGCAAAAACAGGCTGCTCTCGCTCTGAAACGCTAATTTTTCAGATAAGCCACTTTTCAGCCTTAGGCGACTGTACAGTGCAAAAACAGGCTGCTCTCGCTCTGAAACGCTCATTTTTCACATAAGCCACTTTTCAGCCTTATGGGCGACTGTACAGTGCAAAAACAGCCTCCTCTCGCTCTGAAACGCTCATTTTTCACATAAGCCACTTTTCACCTTTAATGAATGAAATTCCAGGTAAAAACTCATTTGCCATGAATAAGATCCAAATTCAACCAGTTCAGGCTAGTAAACCTGTTTGAAAGACCTTTTTTCAGTGAAATGCAGCTTAGTGCAAAAACAGGCTGCTCTCGCTCTGAAACGCTCATTTTTCACATAAGCCACTTTTCAGCGCTAAAACAGCCTCCAATCGCTCTGAAACGCTCATTTTTGACATAAGCCACTTTTCACCTTTAATGAATGAAATTCCAGGTAAAAACTCCTTTGCCATGAAGAAGATCCAAATTCAACAAGTTCAGGCTAGTAAACCTGTTTGAAAGACCTTTTTTCAGTGAAATGCAGCTTAGTGCAAAAACAGGCTGCTCTCGCTCTGAAACGCTCATTTTGCACATAAGCCACTTTTCAGCCTTAGGCGACTGTACAGTGCAAAAACAGGCTGCTCTCGCTCTGAAACGCTCATTTTTCACATAACCCACTTTTCACCCTTAATGAATTAAATTCCAGGTAACAACTCCTTTGCCATGAAGAAGATCCAAATTCAACCAGTTCAGGCTAGTAAACCTGTTTGAAAGACCTTTTTTCAGTGAAATGCAGCTTAGTGCAAAAACAGGCTGCTCTCGCTCTGAAACGCTCATTTTTCACATAAGCCACTTTTCAGCGCTAAAACAGCCTCCAATCGCTCTGAAACGCTCATTTTTGACATAAGCCACTTTTCACCTTTAATGAATGAAATTCCAGGTAAAAACTCCTTTGCCATGAAGAAGATCCAAATTCAACCAGTTCAGGCTAGTAAACCTGTTTGAAAGACCTTTTTTCAGTGAAATGCAGCTTAGTGCAAAAACAGGCTGCTCTCGCTCTGAAACGCTCATTTTTCACATAAGCCACTTTTCACCTTTAATGAATTAAATTCCAGGTAAAAATTCCTTTGCCATGAAGAAGATCCAAATTCAACAAGTTCAGGCTAGTAAACCTGTTTGAAAGACCTTTTTTCAGTGAAATGCAGCTTAGTGCAAAAACAGGCTGCTCTCGCTCTGAAACGCTAATTTTTCACATAAGCCACTTTTCAGCCTTATAGGCGACTGTACAGTGCTAAAACAGCCTCCTATCGCTCTGAAACGCTCATTTTTGACATAACCCACTTTTCAGCCTTAATGAATTAAATTCCAGGTAAAAACTCCTTTGCCATGAAGAAGATCCAAATTCAACAAGTTCAGGCTAGTAAACCTGTTTGAAAGACCTTTTTTCAGTGAAATGCAGCTTAGTGCAAAAACAGGCTGCTCTCGCTCTGAAACGCTCATTTTTCACATAAGCCACTTTTCAGCCTTAGGCGACTGTACAGTGCTAAAACAGCCTCCAATCGCTCTGAAACGCTCATTTTTGACATAAGCCACTTTTCACCTTTAATGAATGAAATTCCAGGTAAAAACTCCTTTGCCATGAAGAAGATCCAAATTCAACCAGTTCAGGCTAGTAAACCTGTTTGAAAGACCTTTTTTCAGTGAAATGCAGCTTAGTGCAAAAACAGGCTGCTCTCGCTCGGAAACGCTCATTTTTCACATAAGCCACTTTTCAGCGCTAAAACAGCCTCCAATCGCTCTGAAACGCTCATTTTTGACATAAGCCACTTTTCACCTTTAATGAATGAAATTCCAGGTAAAAACTCCTTTGCCATGAAGAAGATCCAAATTCAACAAGTTCAGGCTAGTAAACCTGTTTGAAAGACCTTTTTTCAGTGAAATGCAGCTTAGTGCAAAAACAGGCTGCTCTCGCTCTGAAACGCTCATTTTTCACATAAGCCACTTTTCAGCCTTATAGGCGACTGTACAGTGCTAAAACAGCCTCCTATCGCTCTGAAACGCTCATTTTTGACATAACCCACTTTTCAGCCTTAATGAATTAAATTCCAGGTAAAAACTCCTTTGCCATGAAGAAGATCCAAATTCAACAAGTTCAGGCTAGTAAACCTGTTTGAAAGACCTTTTTTCAGTGAAATGCAGCTTAGTGCAAAAACAGGCTGCTCTCGCTCGGAAACGCTCATTTTTGACATAAGCCACTTTTCACCTTTAATGAATGAAATTCCAGGTAAAAACTCCTTTGCCATGAAGAAGATCCAAATTAAACAAGTTTAGGCTAGTAAACCTGTTTGAAAGACCTTTTTTCAGTGAAATGCAGCTTAGTGCAAAAACAGGCTGCTCTCGCTCTGAAACGCTCATTTTTCACATAAGCCACTTTTCAGCCTTAGGCGACTGTACAGTGCTAAAACAGCCTCCAATCGCTCTGAAACGCTCATTTTTGACATAAGCCACTTTTCACCTTTAATGAATGAAATTCCAGGTAAAAACTCCTTTGCCATGAAGAATATCCAAATTCAACCAGTTCAGGCTAGTAAACCTGTTTGAAAGACCTTTTTTCAGTGAAATGCAGCTTAGTGCAAAAACAGGCTGCTCTCGCTCTGAAACGCTCATTTTTCACATAAGCCACTTTTCAGCGCTAAAACAGCCTCCAATCGCTCTGAAACGCTCATTTTTGACATAAGCCACTTTTCACCTTTAATGAATGAAATTCCAGGTAAAAACTCCTTTGCCATGAAGAATATCCAAATTCAACCAGTTCAGGCTAGTAAACCTGTTTGAAAGACCTTTTTTCAGTGAAATGCAGCTTAGTGCAAAAACAGGCTGCTCTCGCTCTGAAACGCTCATTTTTCACATAAGCCACTTTTCAGCCTTAGGCGACTGTACAGTGCAAAAACAGGCTGCTCTCGCTCTGAAACGCTCATTTTTCACATAACCCACTTTTCACCCTTAATGAATTAAATTCCAGGTAAAAACTCCTTTGCCATGAAGAAGATCCAAATTCAACCAGTTCAGGCTAGTAAACCTGTTTGAAAGACCTTTTTTCAGTGAAATGCAGCTTAGTGCAAAAACAGGCTGCTCTCGCTCTGAAACGCTCATTTTTCACATAAGCCACTTTTCAGCGCTAAAACAGCCTCCAATCGCTCTGAAACGCTCATTTTTGACATAAGCCACTTTTCACCTTTAATGAATGAAATTCCAGGTAAAAACTCCTTTGCCATGAAGAAGATCCAAATTCAACCAGTTCAGGCTAGTAAACCTGTTTGAAAGACCTTTTTTCAGTGAAATGCAGCTTAGTGCAAAAACAGGCTGCTCTCGCTCTGAAACGCTCATTTTTCACATAAGCCACTTTTCACCTTTAATGAATTAAATTCCAGGTAAAAATTCCTTTGCCATGAAGAAGATCCAAATTCAACAAGTTCAGGCTAGTAAACCTGTTTGAAAGACCTTTTTTCAGTGAAATGCAGCTTAGTGCAAAAACAGGCTGCTCTCGCTCTGAAACGCTAATTTTTCACATAAGCCACTTTTCAGTCTTATAGGCGACTGTACAGTGCTAAAACAGCCTCCTATCGCTCTGAAACGCTCATTTTTGACATAACCCACTTTTCAGCCTTAATGAATTAAATTCCAGGTAAAAACTCCTTTGCCATGAAGAAGATCCAAATTCAACAAGTTCAGGCTAGTAAACCTGTTTGAAAGACCTTTTTTCAGTGAAATGCAGCTTAGTGCAAAAACAGGCTGCTCTCGCTCTGAAACGCTCATTTTTCACATAAGCCACTTTTCAGCCTTAGGCGACTGTACAGTGCTAAAACAGCCTCCAATCGCTCTGAAACGCTCATTTTTGACATAAGCCACTTTTCACCTTTAATGAATGAAATTCCAGGTAAAAACTCCTTTGCCATGAAGAAGATCCAAATTCAACCAGTTCAGGCTAGTAAACCTGTTTGAAAGACCTTTTTTCAGTGAAATGCAGCTTAGTGCAAAAACAGGCTGCTCTCGCTCGGAAACGCTCATTTTTCACATAAGCCACTTTTCAGCGCTAAAACAGCCTCCAATCGCTCTGAAACGCTCATTTTTGACATAAGCCACTTTTCACCTTTAATGAATGAAATTCCAGGTAAAAACTCCTTTGCCATGAAGAAGATCCAAATTCAACAAGTTCAGGCTAGTAAACCTGTTTGAAAAACCTTTTTTCAGTGAAATGCAGCTTAGTGCAAAAACAGGCTGCTCTCGCTCTGAAACGCTCATTTTTCACATAAGCCACTTTTCAGCCTTATAGGCGACTGTACAGTGCTAAAACAGCCTCCTATCGCTCTGAAACGCTCATTTTTGACATAACCCACTTTTCAGCCTTAATGAATTAAATTCCAGGTAAAAACTCCTTTGCCATGAAGAAGATCCAAATTCAACAAGTTCAGGCTAGTAAACCTGTTTGAAAGACCTTTTTTCAGTGAAATGCAGCTTAGTGCAAAAACAGGCTGCTCTCGCTCTGAAACGCTCATTTTTCACATAAGCCACTTTTCAGCCTTAGGCGACTGTACAGTGCTAAAACAGCCTCCAATCGCTCTGAAACGCTCATTTTTGACATAAGCCACTTTTCACCTTTAATGAATGAAATTCCAGGTAAAAACTCCTTTGCCATGAAGAAGATCCAAATTCAACCAGTTCAGGCTAGTAAACCTGTTTGAAAGACCTTTTTTCAGTGAAATGCAGCTTAGTGCAAAAACAGGCTGCTCTCGCTCGGAAACGCTCATTTTTCACATAAGCCACTTTTCAGCGCTAAAACAGCCTCCAATCGCTCTGAAACGCTCATTTTTGACATAAGCCACTTTTCACCTTTAATGAATGAAATTCCAGGTAAAAACTCCTTTGCCATGAAGAAGATCCAAATTCAACAAGTTCAGGCTAGTAAACCTGTTTGAAAGACCTTTTTTCAGTGAAATGCAGCTTAGTGCAAAAACAGGCTGCTCTCGCTCTGAAACGCTCATT
Organism: Pagrus pagrus; assembly: GCF_965226575.1. Taxonomy (NCBI): domain Eukaryota; kingdom Metazoa; phylum Chordata; class Actinopteri; order Spariformes; family Sparidae; genus Pagrus; species Pagrus pagrus. The sequence continues at coordinate 77,350 of NW_028175240.1, read as the reverse complement.
TTTCACATAAGCCACTTTTCAGCCTTATAGGCGACTGTACAGTGCTAAAACAGCCTCCTATCGCTCTGAAACGCTCATTTTTGACATAACCCACTTTTCAGCCTTAATGAATTAAATTCCAGGTAAAAACTCCTTTGCCATGAAGAAGATCCAAATTCAACAAGTTCAGGCTAGTAAACCTGTTTGAAAGACCTTTTTTCAGTGAAATGCAGCTTAGTGCAAAAACAGGCTGCTCTCGCTCGGAAACGCTCATTTTTGACATAAGCCACTTTTCACCTTTAATGAATGAAATTCCAGGTAAAAACTCCTTTGCCATGAAGAAGATCCAAATTAAACAAGTTTAGGCTAGTAAACCTGTTTGAAAGACCTTTTTTCAGTGAAATGCAGCTTAGTGCAAAAACAGGCTGCTCTCGCTCTGAAACGCTCATTTTTCACATAAGCCACTTTTCAGCCTTAGGCGACTGTACAGTGCTAAAACAGCCTCCAATCGCTCTGAAACGCTCATTTTTGACATAAGCCACTTTTCACCTTTAATGAATGAAATTCCAGGTAAAAACTCCTTTGCCATGAAGAATATCCAAATTCAACCAGTTCAGGCTAGTAAACCTGTTTGAAAGACCTTTTTTCAGTGAAATGCAGCTTAGTGCAAAAACAGGCTGCTCTCGCTCTGAAACGCTCATTTTTCACATAAGCCACTTTTCAGCGCTAAAACAGCCTCCAATCGCTCTGAAACGCTCATTTTTGACATAAGCCACTTTTCACCTTTAATGAATGAAATTCCAGGTAAAAACTCCTTTGCCATGAAGAATATCCAAATTCAACCAGTTCAGGCTAGTAAACCTGTTTGAAAGACCTTTTTTCAGTGAAATGCAGCTTAGTGCAAAAACAGGCTGCTCTCGCTCTGAAACGCTCATTTTTCACATAAGCCACTTTTCAGCCTTAGGCGACTGTACAGTGCAAAAACAGGCTGCTCTCGCTCTGAAACGCTCATTTTTCACATAACCCACTTTTCACCCTTAATGAATTAAATTCCAGGTAAAAACTCCTTTGCCATGAAGAAGATCCAAATTCAACCAGTTCAGGCTAGTAAACCTGTTTGAAAGACCTTTTTTCAGTGAAATGCAGCTTAGTGCAAAAACAGGCTGCTCTCGCTCTGAAACGCTCATTTTTCACATAAGCCACTTTTCAGCGCTAAAACAGCCTCCAATCGCTCTGAAACGCTCATTTTTGACATAAGCCACTTTTCACCTTTAATGAATGAAATTCCAGGTAAAAACTCCTTTGCCATGAAGAAGATCCAAATTCAACCAGTTCAGGCTAGTAAACCTGTTTGAAAGACCTTTTTTCAGTGAAATGCAGCTTAGTGCAAAAACAGGCTGCTCTCGCTCTGAAACGCTCATTTTTCACATAAGCCACTTTTCACCTTTAATGAATTAAATTCCAGGTAAAAATTCCTTTGCCATGAAGAAGATCCAAATTCAACAAGTTCAGGCTAGTAAACCTGTTTGAAAGACCTTTTTTCAGTGAAATGCAGCTTAGTGCAAAAACAGGCTGCTCTCGCTCTGAAACGCTAATTTTTCACATAAGCCACTTTTCAGTCTTATAGGCGACTGTACAGTGCTAAAACAGCCTCCTATCGCTCTGAAACGCTCATTTTTGACATAACCCACTTTTCAGCCTTAATGAATTAAATTCCAGGTAAAAACTCCTTTGCCATGAAGAAGATCCAAATTCAACAAGTTCAGGCTAGTAAACCTGTTTGAAAGACCTTTTTTCAGTGAAATGCAGCTTAGTGCAAAAACAGGCTGCTCTCGCTCTGAAACGCTCATTTTTCACATAAGCCACTTTTCAGCCTTAGGCGACTGTACAGTGCTAAAACAGCCTCCAATCGCTCTGAAACGCTCATTTTTGACATAAGCCACTTTTCACCTTTAATGAATGAAATTCCAGGTAAAAACTCCTTTGCCATGAAGAAGATCCAAATTCAACCAGTTCAGGCTAGTAAACCTGTTTGAAAGACCTTTTTTCAGTGAAATGCAGCTTAGTGCAAAAACAGGCTGCTCTCGCTCGGAAACGCTCATTTTTCACATAAGCCACTTTTCAGCGCTAAAACAGCCTCCAATCGCTCTGAAACGCTCATTTTTGACATAAGCCACTTTTCACCTTTAATGAATGAAATTCCAGGTAAAAACTCCTTTGCCATGAAGAAGATCCAAATTCAACAAGTTCAGGCTAGTAAACCTGTTTGAAAAACCTTTTTTCAGTGAAATGCAGCTTAGTGCAAAAACAGGCTGCTCTCGCTCTGAAACGCTCATTTTTCACATAAGCCACTTTTCAGCCTTATAGGCGACTGTACAGTGCTAAAACAGCCTCCTATCGCTCTGAAACGCTCATTTTTGACATAACCCACTTTTCAGCCTTAATGAATTAAATTCCAGGTAAAAACTCCTTTGCCATGAAGAAGATCCAAATTCAACAAGTTCAGGCTAGTAAACCTGTTTGAAAGACCTTTTTTCAGTGAAATGCAGCTTAGTGCAAAAACAGGCTGCTCTCGCTCGGAAACGCTCATTTTTGACATAAGCCACTTTTCACCTTTAATGAATGAAATTCCAGGTAAAAACTCCTTTGCCATGAAGAAGATCCAAATTAAACAAGTTCAGGCTAGTAAACCTGTTTGAAAGACCTTTTTTCAGTGAAATGCAGCTTAGTGCAAAAACAGGCTGCTCTCGCTCTGAAACGCTCATTTTTCACATAAGCCACTTTTCAGCCTTAGGCGACTGTACAGTGCTAAAACAGCCTCCAATCGCTCTGAAACGCTCATTTTTGACATAAGCCACTTTTCACCTTTAATGAATGAAATTCCAGGTAAAAACTCCTTTGCCATGAAGAATATCCAAATTCAACCAGTTCAGGCTAGTAAACCTGTTTGAAAGACCTTTTTTCAGTGAAATGCAGCTTAGTGCAAAAACAGGCTGCTCTCGCTCTGAAACGCTCATTTTTCACATAAGCCACTTTTCAGCCTTAGGCGACTGTACAGTGCAAAAACAGGCTGCTCTCGCTCTGAAACGCTCATTTTTCACATAACCCACTTTTCACCCTTAATGAATTAAATTCCAGGTAACAACTCCTTTGCCATGAAGAAGATCCAAATTCAACCAGTTCAGGCTAGTAAACCTGTTTGAAAGACCTTTTTTCAGTGAAATGCAGCTTAGTGCAAAAACAGGCTGCTCTCGCTCTGAAACGCTCATTTTTCACATAAGCCACTTTTCAGCGCTAAAACAGCCTCCAATCGCTCTGAAACGCTCATTTTTGACATAAGCCACTTTTCACCTTTAATGAATGAAATTCCAGGTAAAAACTCCTTTGCCATGAAGAAGATCCAAATTCAACCAGTTCAGGCTAGTAAACCTGTTTGAAAGACCTTTTTTCAGTGAAATGCAGCTTAGTGCAAAAACAGGCTGCTCTCGCTCTGAAACGCTCATTTTTCACATAAGCCACTTTTCACCTTTAATGAATGAAATTCCAGGTAAAAACTCCTTTGCCATGAAGAAGATCCAAATTCAACAAGTTCAGGCTAGTAAACCTGTTTGAAAGACCTTTTTTCAGTGAAATGCAGCTTAGTGCAAAAACAGGCTGCTCTCGCTCTGAAACGCTAATTTTTCACATAAGCCACTTTTCAGCCTTATAGGCGACTGTACAGTGCTAAAACAGCCTCCTATCGCTCTGAAACGCTCATTTTTGACATAACCCACTTTTCAGCCTTAATGAATTAAATTCCAGGTAAAAACTCCTTTGCCATGAAGAAGATCCAAATTCAACAAGTTCAGGCTAGTAAACCTGTTTGAAAGACCTTTTTTCAGTGAAATGCAGCTTAGTGCAAAAACAGGCTGCTCTCGCTCTGAAACGCTCATTTTTCACATAAGCCACTTTTCAGCCTTAGGCGACTGTACAGTGCTAAAACAGCCTCCAATCGCTCTGAAACGCTCATTTTTGACATAAGCCACTTTTCACCTTTAATGAATGAAATTCCAGGTAAAAACTCCTTTGCCATGAAGAAGATCCAAATTCAACCAGTTCAGGCTAGTAAACCTGTTTGAAAGACCTTTTTTCAGTGAAATGCAGCTTAGTGCAAAAACAGGCTGCTCTCGCTCGGAAACGCTCATTTTTCACATAAGCCACTTTTCAGCGCTAAAACAGCCTCCAATCGCTCTGAAACGCTCATTTTTGACATAAGCCACTTTTCACCTTTAATGAATGAAATTCCAGGTAAAAACTCCTTTGCCATGAAGAAGATCCAAATTCAACAAGTTCAGGCTAGTAAACCTGTTTGAAAGACCTTTTTTCAGTGAAATGCAGCTTAGTGCAAAAACAGGCTGCTCTCGCTCTGAAACGCTCATTTTTCACATAAGCCACTTTTCAGCCTTATAGGCGACTGTACAGTGCTAAAACAGCCTCCTATCGCTCTGAAACGCTCATTTTTGACATAACCCACTTTTCAGCCTTAATGAATTAAATTCCAGGTAAAAACTCCTTTGCCATGAAGAAGATCCAAATTCAACAAGTTCAGGCTAGTAAACCTGTTTGAAAGACCTTTTTTCAGTGAAATGCAGCTTAGTGCAAAAACAGGCTGCTCTCGCTCGGAAACGCTCATTTTTGACATAAGCCACTTTTCACCTTTAATGAATGAAATTCCAGGTAAAAACTCCTTTGCCATGAAGAAGATCCAAATTCAACCAGTTCAGGCTAGTAAACCTGTTTGAAAGACCTTTTTTCAGTGAAATGCAGCTTAGTGCAAAAACAGGCTGCTCTCGCTCTGAAACGCTCATTTTTCACATAAGCCACTTTTCAGCCTTAGGCGACTGTACAGTGCTAAAACAGCCTCCAATCGCTCTGAAACGCTCATTTTTGACATAAGCCACTTTTCACCTTTAATGAATGAAATTCCAGGTAAAAACTCCTTTGCCATGAAGAAGATCCAAATTCAACCAGTTCAGGCTAGTAAACCTGTTTGAAAGACCTTTTTTCAGTGAAATGCAGCTTAGTGCAAAAACAGGCTGCTCTCGCTCTGAAACGCTCATTTTTCACATAAGCCACTTTTCAGCGCTAAAACAGCCTCCAATAGCTCTGAAACGCTCATTTTTGACATAAGCCACTTTTCACCTTTAATGAATGAAATTCCAGGTAAAAACTCCTTTGCCATGAATAAGATCCAAATTCAACTAGTTCAGGCTAGTAAACCTGTTTGAAAGACCTTTTTTCAGTGAAATGCAGCTTAGTGCAAAAACAGGCTGCTCTCGCTCTGAAACGCTCATTTTTCACATAAGCCACTTTTCAGCCTTAGGCGACTGTACAGTGCAAAAACAGGCTGCTCTCGCTCTGAAACGCTCATTTTTCACATAACCCACTTTTCACCCTTAATGAATTAAATTCCAGGTAAAAACTCCTTTGCCATGAAGAAGATCCAAATTCAACCAGTTCAGGCTAGTAAACCTGTTTGAAAGACCTTTTTTCAGTGAAATGCAGCTTAGTGCAAAAACAGGCTGCTCTCGCTCTGAAACGCTCATTTTTCACATAAGCCACTTTTCAGCGCTAAAACAGCCTCCAATCGCTCTGAAACGCTCATTTTTGACATAAGCCACTTTTCACCTTTAATGAATGAAATTCCAGGTAAAAACTCCTTTGCCATGAAGAAGATCCAAATTCAACCAGTTCAGGCTAGTAAACCTGTTTGAAAGACCTTTTTTCAGTGAAATGCAGCTTAGTGCAAAAACAGGCTGCTCTCGCTCTGAAACGCTCATTTTTCACATAAGCCACTTTTCAGCCTTAGGCGACTGTACAGTGCTAAAACAGCCTCCAATCGCTCTGAAACGCTCATTTTTGACATAAGCCACTTTTCACCTTTAATGAATGAAATTCCAGGTAAAAACTCCTTTGCCATGAATAAGATCCAAATTCAACCAGTTCAGGCTAGTAAACCTGTTTGAAAGACCTTTTTTCAGTGAAATGCAGCTTAGTGCAAAAACAGGCTGCTCTCGCTCTGAAACGCTCATTTTTCAGATAAGCCACTTTTCAGCCTTAGGCGACTGTACAGTGCAAAAACAGGCTGCTCTCGCTCTGAAACGCTCATTTTTCACATAAGCCACTTTTCACCTTTAATGAATTAAATTCCAGGTAAAAACTCCTTTGCCATGAAGAAGATCCAAATTCAACAAGTTCAGGCTAGTAAACCTGTTTCAAAGACCTTTTTTCAGTGAAATGCAGCTTAGTGCAAAAACAGGCTGCTCTCGCTCTGAAACGCTAATTTTTCACATAAGCCACTTTTCAGCCTTATAGGCGACTGTACAGTGCTAAAACAGCCTCCTATCGCTCTGAAACGCTCATTTTTGACATAACCCACTTTTCAGCCTTAATGAATTAAATTCCAGGTAAAAACTCCTTTGCCATGAAGAAGATCCAAATTCAACAAGTTCAGGCTAGTAAACCTGTTTGAAAGACCTTTTTTCAGTGAAATGCAGCTTAGTGCAAAAACAGGCTGCTCTCGCTCTGAAACGCTCATTTTTCACATAAGCCACTTTTCACCTTTAATGAATTAAATTCCAGGTAAAAACTCCTTTGCCATGAAGAAGATCCAAATTCAACAAGTTCAGGCTAGTAAACCTGTTTGAAAGACCTTTTTTCAGTGAAATGCAGCTTAGTGCAAAAACAGGCTGCTCTCGCTCTGAAACGCTCATTTTTCACATAAGCCACTTTTCAGCCTTAGGCGACTGTACAGTGCTAAAACAGCCTCCAATCGCTCTGAAACGCTCATTTTTGACATAAGCCACTTTTCACCTTTAATGAATGAAATTCCAGGTAAAAACTCCTTTGCCATGAAGAAGATCCAAATTCAACCAGTTCAGGCTAGTAAACCTGTTTGAAAGACCTTTTTTCAGTGAAATGCAGCTTAGTGCAAAAACAGGCTGCTCTCGCTCTGAAACGCTCATTTTTCACATAAGCCACTTTTCAGCTCTAAAACAGCCTCCAATAGCTCTGAAACGCTCATTTTTGACATAAGCCACTTTTCACCTTTAATGAATGAAATTCCAGGTAAAAACTCCTTTGCCATGAATAAGATCCAAATTCAACTAGTTCAGGCTAGTAAACCTGTTTGAAAGACCTTTTTTCAGTGAAATGCAGCTTAGTGCAAAAACAGGCTGCTCTCGCTCTGAAACGCTCATTTTTCACATAAGCCACTTTTCAGCCTTAGGCGACTGTACAGTGCAAAAACAGGCTGCTCTCGCTCTGAAACGCTCATTTTTCACATAACCCACTTTTCACCCTTAATGAATTAAATTCCAGGTAAAAACTCCTTTGCCATGAAGAAGATCCAAATTCAACCAGTTCAGGCTAGTAAACCTGTTTGAAAGACCTTTTTTCAGTGAAATGCAGCTTAGTGCAAAAACAGGCTGCTCTCGCTCTGAAACGCTCATTTTTCACATAAGCCACTTTTCAGCGCTAAAACAGCCTCCAATCGCTCTGAAACGCTCATTTTTGACATAAGCCACTTTTCACCTTTAATGAATGAAATTCCAGGTAAAAACTCCTTTGCCATGAAGAAGATCCAAATTCAACCAGTTCAGGCTAGTAAACCTGTTTGAAAGACCTTTTTTCAGTGAAATGCAGCTTAGTGCAAAAACAGGCTGCTCTCGCTCTGAAACGCTCATTTTTCACATAAGCCACTTTTCAGCCTTAGGCGACTGTACAGTGCTAAAACAGCCTCCAATCGCTCTGAAACGCTCATTTTTGACATAAGCCACTTTTCACCTTTAATGAATGAAATTCCAGGTAAAAACTCCTTTGCCATGAATAAGATCCAAATTCAACCAGTTCAGGCTAGTAAACCTGTTTGAAAGACCTTTTTTCAGTGAAATGCAGCTTAGTGCAAAAACAGGCTGCTCTCGCTCTGAAACGCTCATTTTTCAGATAAGCCACTTTTCAGCCTTAGGCGACTGTACAGTGCAAAAACAGGCTGCTCTCGCTCTGAAACGCTCATTTTTCACATAAGCCACTTTTCACCTTTAATGAATTAAATTCCAGGTAAAAACTCCTTTGCCATGAAGAAGATCCAAATTCAACAAGTTCAGGCTAGTAAACCTGTTTGAAAGACCTTTTTTCAGTGAAATGCAGCTTAGTGCAAAAACAGGCTGCTCTCGCTCTGAAACGCTCATTTTTCACATAAGCCACTTTTCAGCCTTAGGCGACTGTACAGTGCTAAAACAGCCTCCAATCGCTCTGAAACGCTCATTTTTGACATAAGCCACTTTTCACCTTTAATGAATGAAATTCCAGGTAAAAACTCCTTTGCCATGAAGAAGATCCAAATTCAACAAGTTCAGGCTAGTAAACCTGTTTGAAAGACCTTTTTTCAGTGAAATGCAGCTTAGTGCAAAAACAGGCTGCTCTCGCTCTGAAACGCTCATTTTTCACATAAGCCACTTTTCACCTTTAATGAATGAAATTCCAGGTAAAAACTCCTTTGCCATGAAGAAGATCCAAATTCAACAAGTTCAGGCTAGTAAACCTGTTTGAAAGACCTTTTTTCAGTGAAATGCAGCTTAGTGCAAAAACAGGCTGCTCTCGCTCTGAAACGCTCATTTTTCAGATAAGCCACTTTTCAGCCTTAGGCGACTGTACAGTGCAAAAACAGGCTGCTCTCGCTCTGAAACGCTCATTTTTCACATAAGCCACTTTTCACCTTTAATGAATTAAATTCCAGGTAAAAACTCCTTTGCCATGAAGAAGATCCAAATTCAACAAGTTCAGGCTAGTAAACCTGTTTCAAAGACCTTTTTTCAGTGAAATGCAGCTTAGTGCAAAAACAGGCTGCTCTCGCTCTGAAACGCTAATTTTTCACATAAGCCACTTTTCAGCCTTATAGGCGACTGTACAGTGCTAAAACAGCCTCCTATCGCTCTGAAACGCTCATTTTTGACATAACCCACTTTTCAGCCTTAATGAATTAAATTCCAGGTAAAAACTCCTTTGCCATGAAGAAGATCCAAATTCAACAAGTTCAGGCTAGTAAACCTGTTTGAAAGACCTTTTTTCAGTGAAATGCAGCTTAGTGCAAAAACAGGCTGCTCTCGCTCTGAAACGCTCATTTTTCACATAAGCCACTTTTCACCTTTAATGAATTAAATTCCAGGTAAAAACTCCTTTGCCATGAAGAAGATCCAAATTCAACAAGTTCAGGCTAGTAAACCTGTTTGAAAGACCTTTTTTCAGTGAAATGCAGCTTAGTGCAAAAACAGGCTGCTCTCGCTCTGAAACGCTCATTTTTCACATAAGCCACTTTTCAGCCTTAGGCGACTGTACAGTGCTAAAACAGCCTCCAATCGCTCTGAAACGCTCATTTTTGACATAAGCCACTTTTCACCTTTAATGAATGAAATTCCAGGTAAAAACTCCTTTGCCATGAAGAAGATCCAAATTCAACCAGTTCAGGCTAGTAAACCTGTTTGAAAGACCTTTTTTCAGTGAAATGCAGCTTAGTGCAAAAACAGGCTGCTCTCGCTCTGAAACGCTCATTTTTCACATAAGCCACTTTTCAGCGCTAAAACAGCCTCCAATAGCTCTGAAACGCTCATTTTTGACATAAGCCACTTTTCACCTTTAATGAATGAAATTCCAGGTAAAAACTCCTTTGCCATGAATAAGATCCAAATTCAACTAGTTCAGGCTAGTAAACCTGTTTGAAAGACCTTTTTTCAGTGAAATGCAGCTTAGTGCAAAAACAGGCTGCTCTCGCTCTGAAACGCTCATTTTTCACATAAGCCACTTTTCAGCCTTAGGCGACTGTACAGTGCAAAAACAGGCTGCTCTCGCTCTGAAACGCTCATTTTTCACATAACCCACTTTTCACCCTTAATGAATTAAATTCCAGGTAAAAACTCCTTTGCCATGAAGAAGATCCAAATTCAACCAGTTCAGGCTAGTAAACCTGTTTGAAAGACCTTTTTTCAGTGAAATGCAGCTTAGTGCAAAAACAGGCTGCTCTCGCTCTGAAACGCTCATTTTTCACATAAGCCACTTTTCAGCGCTAAAACAGCCTCCAATCGCTCTGAAACGCTCATTTTTGACATAAGCCACTTTTCACCTTTAATGAATGAAATTCCAGGTAAAAACTCCTTTGCCATGAAGAAGATCCAAATTCAACCAGTTCAGGCTAGTAAACCTGTTTGAAAGACCTTTTTTCAGTGAAATGCAGCTTAGTGCAAAAACAGGCTGCTCTCGCTCTGAAACGCTCATTTTTCACATAAGCCACTTTTCAGCCTTAGGCGACTGTACAGTGCTAAAACAGCCTCCAATCGCTCTGAAACGCTCATTTTTGACATAAGCCACTTTTCACCTTTAATGAATGAAATTCCAGGTAAAAACTCCTTTGCCATGAATAAGATCCAAATTCAACCAGTTCAGGCTAGTAAACCTGTTTGAAAGACCTTTTTTCAGTGAAATGCAGCTTAGTGCAAAAACAGGCTGCTCTCGCTCTGAAACGCTCATTTTTCAGATAAGCCACTTTTCAGCCTTAGGCGACTGTACAGTGCAAAAACAGGCTGCTCTCGCTCTGAAACGCTCATTTTTCACATAAGCCACTTTTCACCTTTAATGAATTAAATTCCAGGTAAAAACTCCTTTGCCATGAAGAAGATCCAAATTCAACAAGTTCAGGCTAGTAAACCTGTTTCAAAGACCTTTTTTCAGTGAAATGCAGCTTAGTGCAAAAACAGGCTGCTCTCGCTCTGAAACGCTAATTTTTCACATAAGCCACTTTTCAGCCTTATAGGCGACTGTACAGTGCTAAAACAGCCTCCTATCGCTCTGAAACGCTCATTTTTGACATAACCCACTTTTCAGCCTTAATGAATTAAATTCCAGGTAAAAACTCCTTTGCCATGAAGAAGATCCAAATTCAACAAGTTCAGGCTAGTAAACCTGTTTGAAAGACCTTTTTTCAGTGAAATGCAGCTTAGTGCAAAAACAGGCTGCTCTCGCTCTGAAACGCTCATTTTTCACATAAGCCACTTTTCACCTTTAATGAATTAAATTCCAGGTAAAAACTCCTTTGCCATGAAGAAGATCCAAATTCAACAAGTTCAGGCTAGTAAACCTGTTTGAAAGACCTTTTTTCAGTGAAATGCAGCTTAGTGCAAAAACAGGCTGCTCTCGCTCTGAAACGCTCATTTTTCACATAAGCCACTTTTCAGCCTTAGGCGACTGTACAGTGCTAAAACAGCCTCCAATCGCTCTGAAACGCTCATTTTTGACATAAGCCACTTTTCACCTTTAATGAATGAAATTCCAGGTAAAAACTCCTTTGCCATGAAGAAGATCCAAATTCAACAAGTTCAGGCTAGTAAACCTGTTTGAAAGACCTTTTTTCAGTGAAATGCAGCTTAGTGCAAAAACAGGCTGCTCTCGCTCGGAAACGCTCATTTTTCACATAAGCCACTTTTCAGCGCTAAAACAGCCTCCAATCGCTCTGAAACGCTCATTTTTGACATAAGCCACTTTTCACCTTTAATGAATGAAATTCCAGGTAAAAACTCCTTTGCCATGAAGAAGATCCAAATTCAACAAGTTCAGGCTAGTAATCCTGTTTGAAAGACCTTTTTTCAGTGAAATGCAGCTTAGTGCAAAAACAGGCTGCTCTCGCTCTGAAACGCTCATTTTTCAGATAAGCCACTTTTCAGCCTTAGGCGACTGTACAGTGCAAAAACAGGCTGCTCTCGCTCTGAAACGCTCATTTTTCACATAAGCCACTTTTCACCTTTAATGAATTAAATTCCAGGTAAAAACTCCTTTGCCATGAAGAAGATCCAAATTCAACAAGTTCAGGCTAGTAAACCTGTTTCAAAGACCTTTTTTCAGTGAAATGCAGCTTAGTGCAAAAACAGGCTGCTCTCGCTCTGAAACGCTAATTTTTCACATAAGCCACTTTTCAGCCTTATAGGCGACTGTACAGTGCTAAAACAGCCTCCTATCGCTCTGAAACGCTCATTTTTGACATAACCCACTTTTCAGCCTTAATGAATTAAATTCCAGGTAAAAACTCCTTTGCCATGAAGAAGATCCAAATTCAACAAGTTCAGGCTAGTAAACCTGTTTGAAAGACCTTTTTTCAGTGAAATGCAGCTTAGTGCAAAAACAGGCTGCTCTCGCTCTGAAACGCTCATTTTTCACATAAGCCACTTTTCACCTTTAATGAATTAAATTCCAGGTAAAAACTCCTTTGCCATGAAGAAGATCCAAATTCAACAAGTTCAGGCTAGTAAACCTGTTTGAAAGACCTTTTTTCAGTGAAATGCAGCTTAGTGCAAAAACAGGCTGCTCTCGCTCTGAAACGCTTTTCACATAAGCCACTTTTCAGCCTTAGGCGACTGTACAGTGCTAAAACAGCCTCCAATCGCTCTGAAACGCTCATTTTTGACATAAGCCACTTTTCACCTTTAATGAATGAAATTCCAGGTAAAAACTCCTTTGCCATGAAGAAGATCCAAATTCAACCAGTTCAGGCTAGTAAACCTGTTTGAAAGACCTTTTTTCAGTGAAATGCAGCTTAGTGCAAAAACAGGCTGCTCTCGCTCTGAAACGCTCATTTTTCACATAAGCCACTTTTCAGCCTTAGGCGACTGTACAGTGCAAAAACAGGCTGCTCTCGCTCTGAAACGCTCATTTTTCACATAAGCCACTTTTCACCCTTAATGAATTAAATTCCAGGTAAAAACTCCTTTGCCATGAAGAAGATCCAAATTCAACCAGTTCAGGCTAGTAAACCTGTTTGAAAGACCTTTTTTCAGTGAAATGCAGCTTAGTGCAAAAACAGGCTGCTCTCGCTCTGAAACGCTCATTTTTCACATAAGCCACTTTTCAGCCTTAGGCGACTGTACAGTGCTAAAACAGCCTCCAATCGCTCTGAAACGCTCATTTTTGACATAAGCCACTTTTCACCTTTAATGAATGAAATTCCAGGTAAAAACTCCTTTGCCATGAATAAGATCCAAATTCAACCAGTTCAGGCTAGTAAACCTGTTTGAAAGACCTTTTTTCAGTGAAATGCAGCTTAGTGCAAAAACAGGCTGCTCTCGCTCTGAAACGCTCATTTTTCAGATAAGCCACTTTTCAGCCTTAGGCGACTGTACAGTGCAAAAACAGGCTGCTCTCGCTCTGAAACGCTCATTTTTCACATAAGCCACTTTTCACCTTTAATGAATTAAATTCCAGGTAAAAACTCCTTTGCCATGAAGAAGATCCAAATTCAACAAGTTCAGGCTAGTAAACCTGTTTCAAAGACCTTTTTTCAGTGAAATGCAGCTTAGTGCAAAAACAGGCTGCTCTCGCTCTGAAACGCTCATTTTTCACATAAGCCACTTTTCAGCCTTAGGCGACTGTACAGTGCTAAAACAGCCTCCAATCGCTCTGAAACGCTCATTTTTGACATAAGCCACTTTTCACCTTTAATGAATGAAATTCCAGGTAAAAACTCCTTTGCCATGAATAAGATCCAAATTCAACCAGTTCAGGCTAGTAAACCTGTTTGAAAGACCTTTTTTCAGTGAAATGCAGCTTAGTGCAAAAACAGGCTGCTCTCGCTCTGAAACGCTCATTTTTCAGATAAGCCACTTTTCAGCCTTAGGCGACTGTACAGTGCAAAAACAGGCTGCTCTCGCTCTGAAACGCTCATTTTTCACATAAGCCACTTTTCACCTTTAATGAATTAAATTCCAGGTAAAAACTCCTTTGCCATGAAGAAGATCCAAATTCAACAAGTTCAGGCTAGTAAACCTGTTTGAAAGACCTTTTTTCAGTGAAATGCAGCTTAGTGCAAAAACAGGCTGCTCTCGCTCTGAAACGCTCATTTTTCACATAAGCCACTTTTCAGCCTTAGGCGACTGTACAGTGCTAAAACAGCCTCCAATCGCTCTGAAACGCTCATTTTTGACATAAGCCACTTTTCACCTTTAATGAATGAAATTCCAGGTAAAAACTCCTTTGCCATGAAGAAGATCCAAATTCAACCAGTTCAGGCTAGTAAACCTGTTTGAAAGACCTTTTTTCAGTGAAATGCAGCTTAGTGCAAAAACAGGCTGCTCTCGCTCTGAAACGCTCATTTTTCACATAAGCCACTTTTCAGCGCTAAAACAGCCTCCAATAGCTCTGAAACGCTCATTTTTGACATAAGCCACTTTTCACCTTTAATGAATGAAATTCCAGGTAAAAACTCCTTTGCCATGAATAAGATCCAAATTCAACTAGTTCAGGCTAGTAAACCTGTTTGAAAGACCTTTTTTCAGTGAAATGCAGCTTAGTGCAAAAACAGGCTGCTCTCGCTCTGAAACGCTCATTTTTCACATAAGCCACTTTTCAGCCTTAGGCGACTGTACAGTGCAAAAACAGGCTGCTCTCGCTCTGAAACGCTCATTTTTCACATAACCCACTTTTCACCCTTAATGAATTAAATTCCAGGTAAAAACTCCTTTGCCATGAAGAAGATCCAAATTCAACCAGTTCAGGCTAGTAAACCTGTTTGAAAGACCTTTTTTCAGTGAAATGCAGCTTAGTGCAAAAACAGGCTGCTCTCGCTCTGAAACGCTCATTTTTCACATAAGCCACTTTTCAGCGCTAAAACAGCCTCCAATCGCTCTGAAACGCTCATTTTTGACATAAGCCACTTTTCACCTTTAATGAATGAAATTCCAGGTAAAAACTCCTTTGCCATGAAGAAGATCCAAATTCAACCAGTTCAGGCTAGTAAACCTGTTTGAAAGACCTTTTTTCAGTGAAATGCAGCTTAGTGCAAAAACAGGCTGCTCTCGCTCTGAAACGCTCATTTTTCACATAAGCCACTTTTCAGCCTTAGGCGACTGTACAGTGCTAAAACAGCCTCCAATCGCTCTGAAACGCTCATTTTTGACATAAGCCACTTTTCACCTTTAATGAATGAAATTCCAGGTAAAAACTCCTTTGCCATGAATAAGATCCAAATTCAACCAGTTCAGGCTAGTAAACCTGTTTGAAAGACCTTTTTTCAGTGAAATGCAGCTTAGTGCAAAAACAGGCTGCTCTCGCTCTGAAACGCTCATTTTTCAGATAAGCCACTTTTCAGCCTTAGGCGACTGTACAGTGCAAAAACAGGCTGCTCTCGCTCTGAAACGCTCATTTTTCACATAAGCCACTTTTCACCTTTAATGAATTAAATTCCAGGTAAAAACTCCTTTGCCATGAAGAAGATCCAAATTCAACAAGTTCAGGCTAGTAAACCTGTTTCAAAGACCTTTTTTCAGTGAAATGCAGCTTAGTGCAAAAACAGGCTGCTCTCGCTCTGAAACGCTAATTTTTCACATAAGCCACTTTTCAGCCTTATAGGCGACTGTACAGTGCTAAAACAGCCTCTTATCGCTCTGAAACGCTCATTTTTGACATAACCGACTTTTCAGCCTTAATGAATTAAATTCCAGGTAAAAACTCCTTTGCCATGAAGAAGATCCAAATTCAACAAGTTCAGGCTAGTAAACCTGTTTGAAAGACCTTTTTTCAGTGAAATGCAGCTTAGTGCAAAAACAGGCTGCTCTCGCTCTGAAACGCTCATTTTTCACATAAGCCACTTTTCACCTTTAATGAATGAAATTCCAGGTAAAAACTCCTTTGCCATGAAGAAGATCCAAATTCAACAAGTTCAGGCTAGTAAACCTGTTTGAAAGACCTTTTTTCAGTGAAATGCAGCTTAGTGCAAAAACAGGCTGCTCTCGCTCTGAAACGCTCATTTTTCACATAAGCCACTTTTCAGCCTTAGGCGACTGTACAGTGCTAAAACAGCCTCCAATCGCTCTGAAACGCTCATTTTTGACATAAGCCACTTTTCACCTTTAATGAATGAAATTCCAGGTAAAAACTCCTTTGCCATGAAGAAGATCCAAATTCAACAAGTTCAGGCTAGTAAACCTGTTTGAAAGACCTTTTTTCAGTGAAATGCAGCTTAGTGCAAAAACAGGCTGCTCTCGCTCGGAAACGCTCATTTTTCACATAAGCCACTTTTCAGCGCTAAAACAGCCTCCAATCGCTCTGAAACGCTCATTTTTGACATAAGCCACTTTTCACCTTTAATGAATGAAATTCCAGGTAAAAACTCCTTTGCCATGAAGAAGATCCAAATTCAACAAGTTCAGGCTAGTAAACCTGTTTGAAAGACCTTTTTTCAGTGAAATGCAGCTTAGTGCAAAAACAGGCTGCTCTCGCTCTGAAACGCTCATTTTTCACATAAGCCACTTTTCAGCCTTAATGAATTAAATTCCAGGTAAAAACTCCTTTGCCATGAAGAAGATCCAAATTCAACAAGTTCAGGCTAGTAAACCTGTTTGAAAGACCTTTTTTCAGTGAAATGCAGCTTAGTGCAAAAACAGGCTGCTCTCGCTCTGAAACGCTCATTTTTCACATAAGCCACTTTTCAGCCTTAGGCGACTGTACAGTGCTAAAACAGCCTCCAATCGCTCTGAAACGCTCATTTTTGACATAAGCCACTTTTCACCTTTAATGAATGAAATTCCAGGTAAAAACTCCTTTGCCATGAAGAATATCCAAATTCAACCAGTTCAGGCTAGTAAACCTGTTTGAAAGACCTTTTTTCAGTGAAATGCAGCTTAGTGCAAAAACAGGCTGCTCTCGCTCGGAAACGCTCATTTTTGACATAAGCCACTTTTCACCTTTAATGAATGAAATTCCAGGTAAAAACTCCTTTGCCATGAAGAAGATCCAAATTCAACCAGTTCAGGCTAGTAAACCTGTTTGAAAGACCTTTTTTCAGTGAAATGCAGCTTAGTGCAAAAACAGGCTGCTCTCGCTCTGAAACGCTCATTTTTCACATAAGCCACTTTTCAGCCTTAGGCGACTGTACAGTGCTAAAACAGCCTCCAATCGCTCTGAAACGCTCATTTTTGACATAAGCCACTTTTCACCTTTAATGAATGAAATTCCAGGTAAAAACTCCTTTGCCATGAAGAAGATCCAAATTCAACCAGTTCAGGCTAGTAAACCTGTTTGAAAGACCTTTTTTCAGTGAAATGCAGCTTAGTGCAAAAACAGGCTGCTCTCGCTCTGAAACGCTCATTTTTCACATAAGCCACTTTTCAGCGCTAAAACAGCCTCCAATAGCTCTGAAACGCTCATTTTTGACATAAGCCACTTTTCACCTTTAATGAATGAAATTCCAGGTAAAAACTCCTTTGCCATGAATAAGATCCAAATTCAACTAGTTCAGGCTAGTAAACCTGTTTGAAAGACCTTTTTTCAGTGAAATGCAGCTTAGTGCAAAAACAGGCTGCTCTCGCTCTGAAACGCTCATTTTTCACATAAGCCACTTTTCAGCCTTAGGCGACTGTACAGTGCAAAAACAGGCTGCTCTCGCTCTGAAACGCTCATTTTTCACATAACCCACTTTTCACCCTTAATGAATTAAATTCCAGGTAAAAACTCCTTTGCCATGAAGAAGATCCAAATTCAACCAGTTCAGGCTAGTAAACCTGTTTGAAAGACCTTTTTTCAGTGAAATGCAGCTTAGTGCAAAAACAGGCTGCTCTCGCTCTGAAACGCTCATTTTTCACATAACCCACTTTTCACCCTTAATGAATTAAATTCCAGGTAAAAACTCCTTTGCCATGAAGAAGATCCAAATTCAACCAGTTCAGGCTAGTAAACCTGTTTGAAAGACCTTTTTTCAGTGAAATGCAGCTTAGTGCAAAAACAGGCTGCTCTCGCTCTGAAACGCTCATTTTTCACATAAGCCACTTTTCAGCCTTAGGCGACTGTACAGTGCAAAAACAGGCTGCTCTCGCTCTGAAACGCTCATTTTTCACATAACCCACTTTTCACCCTTAATGAATTAAATTCCAGGTAAAAACTCCTTTGCCATGAAGAAGATCCAAATTCAACCAGTTCAGGCTAGTAAACCTGTTTGAAAGACCTTTTTTCAGTGAAATGCAGCTTAGTGCAAAAACAGGCTGCTCTCGCTCTGAAACGCTCATTTTTCACATAAGCCACTTTTCAGCGCTAAAACAGCCTCCAATCGCTCTGAAACGCTCATTTTTGACATAAGCCACTTTTCACCTTTAATGAATGAAATTCCAGGTAAAAACTCCTTTGCCATGAAGAATATCCAAATTCAACCAGTTCAGGCTAGTAAACCTGTTTGAAAGACCTTTTTTCAGTGAAATGCAGCTTAGTGCAAAAACAGGCTGCTCTCGCTCGGAAACGCTCATTTTTGACATAAGCCACTTTTCACCTTTAATGAATGAAATTCCAGGTAAAAACTCCTTTGCCATGAAGAAGATCCAAATTCAACCAGTTCAGGCTAGTAAACCTGTTTGAAAGACCTTTTTTCAGTGAAATGCAGCTTAGTGCAAAAACAGGCTGCTCTCGCTCTGAAACGCTCATTTTTCACATAAGCCACTTTTCAGCCTTAGGCGACTGTACAGTGCTAAAACAGCCTCCAATCGCTCTGAAACGCTCATTTTTGACATAAGCCACTTTTCACCTTTAATGAATGAAATTCCAGGTAAAAACTCCTTTGCCATGAAGAAGATCCAAATTCAACCAGTTCAGGCTAGTAAACCTGTTTGAAAGACCTTTTTTCAGTGAAATGCAGCTTAGTGCAAAAACAGGCTGCTCTCGCTCTGAAACGCTCATTTTTCACATAAGCCACTTTTCAGCGCTAAAACAGCCTCCAATAGCTCTGAAACGCTCATTTTTGACATAAGCCACTTTTCACCTTTAATGAATGAAATTCCAGGTAAAAACTCCTTTGCCATGAAGAAGATCCAAATTCAACTAGTTCAGGCTAGTAAACCTGTTTGAAAGACCTTTTTTCAGTGAAATGCAGCTTAGTGCAAAAACAGGCTGCTCTCGCTCTGAAACGCTCATTTTTCACATAAGCCACTTTTCAGCCTTAGGCGACTGTACAGTGCAAAAACAGGCTGCTCTCGCTCTGAAACGCTCATTTTTCACATAACCCACTTTTCACCCTTAATGAATTAAATTCCAGGTAAAAACTCCTTTGCCATGAAGAAGATCCAAATTCAACCAGTTCAGGCTAGTAAACCTGTTTGAAAGACCTTTTTTCAGTGAAATGCAGCTTAGTGCAAAAACAGGCTGCTCTCGCTCTGAAACGCTCATTTTTCACATAAGCCACTTTTCAGCGCTAAAACAGCCTCCAATAGCTCTGAAACGCTCATTTTTGACATAAGCCACTTTTCACCTTTAATGAATGAAATTCCAGGTAAAAACTCCTTTGCCATGAATAAGATCCAAATTCAACTAGTTCAGGCTAGTAAACCTGTTTGAAAGACCTTTTTTCAGTGAAATGCAGCTTAGTGCAAAAACAGGCTGCTCTCGCTCTGAAACGCTCATTTTTCACATAAGCCACTTTTCAGCCTTAGGCGACTGTACAGTGCAAAAACAGGCTGCTCTCGCTCTGAAACGCTCATTTTTCACATAACCCACTTTTCACCCTTAATGAATTAAATTCCAGGTAAAAACTCCTTTGCCATGAAGAAGATCCAAATTCAACCAGTTCAGGCTAGTAAACCTGTTTGAAAGACCTTTTTTCAGTGAAATGCAGCTTAGTGCAAAAACAGGCTGCTCTCGCTCTGAAACGCTCATTTTTCACATAAGCCACTTTTCAGCGCTAAAACAGCCTCCAATCGCTCTGAAACGCTCATTTTTGACATAAGCCACTTTTCACCTTTAATGAATGAAATTCCAGGTAAAAACTCCTTTGCCATGAAGAATATCCAAATTCAACCAGTTCAGGCTAGTAAACCTGTTTGAAAGACCTTTTTTCAGTGAAATGCAGCTTAGTGCAAAAACAGGCTGCTCTCGCTCGGAAACGCTCATTTTTGACATAAGCCACTTTTCACCTTTAATGAATGAAATTCCAGGTAAAAACTCCTTTGCCATGAAGAAGATCCAAATTCAACCAGTTCAGGCTAGTAAACCTGTTTGAAAGACCTTTTTTCAGTGAAATGCAGCTTAGTGCAAAAACAGGCTGCTCTCGCTCTGAAACGCTCATTTTTCACATAAGCCACTTTTCAGCCTTAGGCGACTGTACAGTGCTAAAACAGCCTCCAATCGCTCTGAAACGCTCATTTTTGACATAAGCCACTTTTCACCTTTAATGAATGAAATTCCAGGTAAAAACTCCTTTGCCATGAAGAAGATCCAAATTCAACCAGTTCAGGCTAGTAAACCTGTTTGAAAGACCTTTTTTCAGTGAAATGCAGCTTAGTGCAAAAACAGGCTGCTCTCGCTCTGAAACGCTCATTTTTCACATAAGCCACTTTTCAGCGCTAAAACAGCCTCCAATAGCTCTGAAACGCTCATTTTTGACATAAGCCACTTTTCACCTTTAATGAATGAAATTCCAGGTAAAAACTCCTTTGCCATGAATAAGATCCAAATTCAACTAGTTCAGGCTAGTAAACCTGTTTGAAAGACCTTTTTTCAGTGAAATGCAGCTTAGTGCAAAAACAGGCTGCTCTCGCTCTGAAACGCTCATTTTTCACATAAGCCACTTTTCAGCCTTAGGCGACTGTACAGTGCAAAAACAGGCTGCTCTCGCTCTGAAACGCTCATTTTTCACATAACCCACTTTTCACCCTTAATGAATTAAATTCCAGGTAAAAACTCCTTTGCCATGAAGAAGATCCAAATTCAACCAGTTCAGGCTAGTAAACCTGTTTGAAAGACCTTTTTTCAGTGAAATGCAGCTTAGTGCAAAAACAGGCTGCTCTCGCTCTGAAACGCTCATTTTTCACATAAGCCACTTTTCAGCGCTAAAACAGCCTCCAATCGCTCTGAAACGCTCATTTTTGACATAAGCCACTTTTCACCTTTAATGAATGAAATTCCAGGTAAAAACTCCTTTGCCATGAAGAAGATCCAAATTCAACCAGTTCAGGCTAGTAAACCTGTTTGAAAGACCTTTTTTCAGTGAAATGCAGCTTAGTGCAAAAACAGGCTGCTCTCGCTCTGAAACGCTCATTTTTCACATAAGCCACTTTTCAGCCTTAGGCGACTGTACAGTGCTAAAACAGCCTCCAATCGCTCTGAAACGCTCATTTTTGACATAAGCCACTTTTCACCTTTAATGAATGAAATTCCAGGTAAAAACTCCTTTGCCATGAAGAAGATCCAAATTCAACCAGTTCAGGCTAGTAAACCTGTTTGAAAGACCTTTTTTCAGTGAAATGCAGCTTAGTGCAAAAACAGGCTGCTCTCGCTCTGAAACGCTCATTTTTCACATAAGCCACTTTTCAGCCTTAGGCGACTGTACAGTGCAAAAACAGGCTGCTCTCGCTCTGAAACGCTCATTTTTCACATAAGCCACTTTTCAGCCTTATGGGCGACTGTACAGTGCAAAAACAGCCTCCTCTCGCTCTGAAACGCTCATTTTTCACATAAGCCACTTTTCACCTTTAATGAATGAAATTCCAGGTAAAAACTCATTTGCCATGAATAAGATCCAAATTCAACCAGTTCAGGCTAGTAAACCTGTTTGAAAGACCTTTTTTCAGTGAAATGCAGCTTAGTGCAAAAACAGGCTGCTCTCGCTCTGAAACGCTCATTTTTCACATAAGCCACTTTTCAGCGCTAAAACAGCCTCCAATCGCTCTGAAACGCTCATTTTTGACATAAGCCACTTTTCACCTTTAATGAATGAAATTCCAGGTAAAAACTCCTTTGCCATGAAGAAGATCCAAATTCAACAAGTTCAGGCTAGTAAACCTGTTTGAAAGACCTTTTTTCAGTGAAATGCAGCTTAGTGCAAAAACAGGCTGCTCTCGCTCTGAAACGCTCATTTTTCACATAAGCCACTTTTCAGCCTTAGGCGACTGTACAGTGCAAAAACAGGCTGCTCTCGCTCTGAAACGCTCATTTTTCACATAACCCACTTTTCACCCTTAATGAATTAAATTCCAGGTAACAACTCCTTTGCCATGAAGAAGATCCAAATTCAACAAGTTCAGGCTAGTAAACCTGTTTGAAAGACCTTTTTTCAGTGAAATGCAGCTTAGTGCAAAAACAGGCTGCTCTCGCTCTGAAACGCTCATTTTTCACATAAGCCACTTTTCAGCCTTAGGCGACTGTACAGTGCTAAAACAGCCTCCAATCGCTCTGAAACGCTCATTTTTGACATAAGCCACTTTTCACCTTTAATGAATGAAATTCCAGGTAAAAACTCCTTTGCCATGAAGAAGATCCAAATTCAACCAGTTCAGGCTAGTAAACCTGTTTGAAAGACCTTTTTTCAGTGAAATGCAGCTTAGTGCAAAAACAGGCTGCTCTCGCTCGGAAACGCTCATTTTTCACATAAGCCACTTTTCAGCGCTAAAACAGCCTCCAATCGCTCTGAAACGCTCATTTTTGACATAAGCCACTTTTCACCTTTAATGAATGAAATTCCAGGTAAAAACTCCTTTGCCATGAAGAAGATCCAAATTCAACAAGTTCAGGCTAGTAAACCTGTTTGAAAGACCTTTTTTCAGTGAAATGCAGCTTAGTGCAAAAACAGGCTGCTCTCGCTCTGAAACGCTCATTTTTCACATAAGCCACTTTTCAGCCTTAGGCGACTGTACAGTGCTAAAACAGCCTCCAATCGCTCTGAAACGCTCATTTTTGACATAAGCCACTTTTCACCTTTAATGAATGAAATTCCAGGTAAAAACTCCTTTGCCATGAAGAAGATCCAAATTCAACAAGTTCAGGCTAGTAAACCTGTTTGAAAGACCTTTTTTCAGTGAAATGCAGCTTAGTGCAAAAACAGGCTGCTCTCGCTCTGAAACGCTCATTTTTCACATAAGCCACTTTTCAGCGCTAAAACAGCCTCCAATCGCTCTGAAACGCTCATTTTTGACATAAGCCACTTTTCACCTTTAATGAATGAAATTCCAGGTAAAAACTCCTTTGCCATGAAGAAGATCCAAATTCAACAAGTTCAGGCTAGTAAACCTGTTTGAAAGACCTTTTTTCAGTGAAATGCAGCTTAGTGCAAAAACAGGCTGCTCTCGCTCTGAAACGCTCATTTTTCACATAAGCCACTTTTCAGCCTTAATGAATTAAATTCCAGGTAAAAACTCCTTTGCCATGAAGAAGATCCAAATTCAACAAGTTCAGGCTAGTAAACCTGTTTGAAAGACCTTTTTTCAGTGAAATGCAGCTTAGTGCAAAAACAGGCTGCTCTCGCTCTGAAACGCTCATTTTTCACATAAGCCACTTTTCAGCCTTAGGCGACTGTACAGTGCTAAAACAGCCTCCAATCGCTCTGAAACGCTCATTTTTGACATAAGCCACTTTTCACCTTTAATGAATGAAATTCCAGGTAAAAACTCCTTTGCCATGAAGAATATCCAAATTCAACCAGTTCAGGCTAGTAAACCTGTTTGAAAGACCTTTTTTCAGTGAAATGCAGCTTAGTGCAAAAACAGGCTGCTCTCGCTCGGAAACGCTCATTTTTGACATAAGCCACTTTTCACCTTTAATGAATGAAATTCCAGGTAAAAACTCCTTTGCCATGAAGAAGATCCAAATTCAACCAGTTCAGGCTAGTAAACCTGTTTGAAAGACCTTTTTTCAGTGAAATGCAGCTTAGTGCAAAAACAGGCTGCTCTCGCTCTGAAACGCTCATTTTTCACATAAGCCACTTTTCAGCCTTAGGCGACTGTACAGTGCTAAAACAGCCTCCAATCGCTCTGAAACGCTCATTTTTGACATAAGCCACTTTTCACCTTTAATGAATGAAATTCCAGGTAAAAACTCCTTTGCCATGAAGAAGATCCAAATTCAACCAGTTCAGGCTAGTAAACCTGTTTGAAAGACCTTTTTTCAGTGAAATGCAGCTTAGTGCAAAAACAGGCTGCTCTCGCTCTGAAACGCTCATTTTTCACATAAGCCACTTTTCAGCGCTAAAACAGCCTCCAATAGCTCTGAAACGCTCATTTTTGACATAAGCCACTTTTCACCTTTAATGAATGAAATTCCAGGTAAAAACTCCTTTGCCATGAATAAGATCCAAATTCAACTAGTTCAGGCTAGTAAACCTGTTTGAAAGACCTTTTTTCAGTGAAATGCAGCTTAGTGCAAAAACAGGCTGCTCTCGCTCTGAAACGCTCATTTTTCACATAAGCCACTTTTCAGCCTTAGGCGACTGTACAGTGCAAAAACAGGCTGCTCTCGCTCTGAAACGCTCATTTTTCACATAACCCACTTTTCACCCTTAATGAATTAAATTCCAGGTAAAAACTCCTTTGCCATGAAGAAGATCCAAATTCAACCAGTTCAGGCTAGTAAACCTGTTTGAAAGACCTTTTTTCAGTGAAATGCAGCTTAGTGCAAAAACAGGCTGCTCTCGCTCTGAAACGCTCATTTTTCACATAACCCACTTTTCACCCTTAATGAATTAAATTCCAGGTAAAAACTCCTTTGCCATGAAGAAGATCCAAATTCAACCAGTTCAGGCTAGTAAACCTGTTTGAAAGACCTTTTTTCAGTGAAATGCAGCTTAGTGCAAAAACAGGCTGCTCTCGCTCTGAAACGCTCATTTTTCACATAAGCCACTTTTCAGCCTTAGGCGACTGTACAGTGCAAAAACAGGCTGCTCTCGCTCTGAAACGCTCATTTTTCACATAACCCACTTTTCACCCTTAATGAATTAAATTCCAGGTAAAAACTCCTTTGCCATGAAGAAGATCCAAATTCAACCAGTTCAGGCTAGTAAACCTGTTTGAAAGACCTTTTTTCAGTGAAATGCAGCTTAGTGCAAAAACAGGCTGCTCTCGCTCTGAAACGCTCATTTTTCACATAAGCCACTTTTCAGCGCTAAAACAGCCTCCAATCGCTCTGAAACGCTCATTTTTGACATAAGCCACTTTTCACCTTTAATGAATGAAATTCCAGGTAAAAACTCCTTTGCCATGAAGAATATCCAAATTCAACCAGTTCAGGCTAGTAAACCTGTTTGAAAGACCTTTTTTCAGTGAAATGCAGCTTAGTGCAAAAACAGGCTGCTCTCGCTCGGAAACGCTCATTTTTGACATAAGCCACTTTTCACCTTTAATGAATGAAATTCCAGGTAAAAACTCCTTTGCCATGAAGAAGATCCAAATTCAACCAGTTCAGGCTAGTAAACCTGTTTGAAAGACCTTTTTTCAGTGAAATGCAGCTTAGTGCAAAAACAGGCTGCTCTCGCTCTGAAACGCTCATTTTTCACATAAGCCACTTTTCAGCCTTAGGCGACTGTACAGTGCTAAAACAGCCTCCAATCGCTCTGAAACGCTCATTTTTGACATAAGCCACTTTTCACCTTTAATGAATGAAATTCCAGGTAAAAACTCCTTTGCCATGAAGAAGATCCAAATTCAACCAGTTCAGGCTAGTAAACCTGTTTGAAAGACCTTTTTTCAGTGAAATGCAGCTTAGTGCAAAAACAGGCTGCTCTCGCTCTGAAACGCTCATTTTTCACATAAGCCACTTTTCAGCGCTAAAACAGCCTCCAATAGCTCTGAAACGCTCATTTTTGACATAAGCCACTTTTCACCTTTAATGAATGAAATTCCAGGTAAAAACTCCTTTGCCATGAAGAAGATCCAAATTCAACTAGTTCAGGCTAGTAAACCTGTTTGAAAGACCTTTTTTCAGTGAAATGCAGCTTAGTGCAAAAACAGGCTGCTCTCGCTCTGAAACGCTCATTTTTCACATAAGCCACTTTTCAGCCTTAGGCGACTGTACAGTGCAAAAACAGGCTGCTCTCGCTCTGAAACGCTCATTTTTCACATAACCCACTTTTCACCCTTAATGAATTAAATTCCAGGTAAAAACTCCTTTGCCATGAAGAAGATCCAAATTCAACCAGTTCAGGCTAGTAAACCTGTTTGAAAGACCTTTTTTCAGTGAAATGCAGCTTAGTGCAAAAACAGGCTGCTCTCGCTCTGAAACGCTCATTTTTCACATAAGCCACTTTTCAGCGCTAAAACAGCCTCCAATAGCTCTGAAACGCTCATTTTTGACATAAGCCACTTTTCACCTTTAATGAATGAAATTCCAGGTAAAAACTCCTTTGCCATGAATAAGATCCAAATTCAACTAGTTCAGGCTAGTAAACCTGTTTGAAAGACCTTTTTTCAGTGAAATGCAGCTTAGTGCAAAAACAGGCTGCTCTCGCTCTGAAACGCTCATTTTTCACATAAGCCACTTTTCAGCCTTAGGCGACTGTACAGTGCAAAAACAGGCTGCTCTCGCTCTGAAACGCTCATTTTTCACATAACCCACTTTTCACCCTTAATGAATTAAATTCCAGGTAAAAACTCCTTTGCCATGAAGAAGATCCAAATTCAACCAGTTCAGGCTAGTAAACCTGTTTGAAAGACCTTTTTTCAGTGAAATGCAGCTTAGTGCAAAAACAGGCTGCTCTCGCTCTGAAACGCTCATTTTTCACATAAGCCACTTTTCAGCGCTAAAACAGCCTCCAATCGCTCTGAAACGCTCATTTTTGACATAAGCCACTTTTCACCTTTAATGAATGAAATTCCAGGTAAAAACTCCTTTGCCATGAAGAATATCCAAATTCAACCAGTTCAGGCTAGTAAACCTGTTTGAAAGACCTTTTTTCAGTGAAATGCAGCTTAGTGCAAAAACAGGCTGCTCTCGCTCGGAAACGCTCATTTTTGACATAAGCCACTTTTCACCTTTAATGAATGAAATTCCAGGTAAAAACTCCTTTGCCATGAAGAAGATCCAAATTCAACCAGTTCAGGCTAGTAAACCTGTTTGAAAGACCTTTTTTCAGTGAAATGCAGCTTAGTGCAAAAACAGGCTGCTCTCGCTCTGAAACGCTCATTTTTCACATAAGCCACTTTTCAGCCTTAGGCGACTGTACAGTGCTAAAACAGCCTCCAATCGCTCTGAAACGCTCATTTTTGACATAAGCCACTTTTCACCTTTAATGAATGAAATTCCAGGTAAAAACTCCTTTGCCATGAAGAAGATCCAAATTCAACCAGTTCAGGCTAGTAAACCTGTTTGAAAGACCTTTTTTCAGTGAAATGCAGCTTAGTGCAAAAACAGGCTGCTCTCGCTCTGAAACGCTCATTTTTCACATAAGCCACTTTTCAGCGCTAAAACAGCCTCCAATAGCTCTGAAACGCTCATTTTTGACATAAGCCACTTTTCACCTTTAATGAATGAAATTCCAGGTAAAAACTCCTTTGCCATGAATAAGATCCAAATTCAACTAGTTCAGGCTAGTAAACCTGTTTGAAAGACCTTTTTTCAGTGAAATGCAGCTTAGTGCAAAAACAGGCTGCTCTCGCTCTGAAACGCTCATTTTTCACATAAGCCACTTTTCAGCCTTAGGCGACTGTACAGTGCAAAAACAGGCTGCTCTCGCTCTGAAACGCTCATTTTTCACATAACCCACTTTTCACCCTTAATGAATTAAATTCCAGGTAAAAACTCCTTTGCCATGAAGAAGATCCAAATTCAACCAGTTCAGGCTAGTAAACCTGTTTGAAAGACCTTTTTTCAGTGAAATGCAGCTTAGTGCAAAAACAGGCTGCTCTCGCTCTGAAACGCTCATTTTTCACATAAGCCACTTTTCAGCGCTAAAACAGCCTCCAATCGCTCTGAAACGCTCATTTTTGACATAAGCCACTTTTCACCTTTAATGAATGAAATTCCAGGTAAAAACTCCTTTGCCATGAAGAAGATCCAAATTCAACCAGTTCAGGCTAGTAAACCTGTTTGAAAGACCTTTTTTCAGTGAAATGCAGCTTAGTGCAAAAACAGGCTGCTCTCGCTCTGAAACGCTCATTTTTCACATAAGCCACTTTTCAGCCTTAGGCGACTGTACAGTGCTAAAACAGCCTCCAATCGCTCTGAAACGCTCATTTTTGACATAAGCCACTTTTCACCTTTAATGAATGAAATTCCAGGTAAAAACTCCTTTGCCATGAAGAAGATCCAAATTCAACCAGTTCAGGCTAGTAAACCTGTTTGAAAGACCTTTTTTCAGTGAAATGCAGCTTAGTGCAAAAACAGGCTGCTCTCGCTCTGAAACGCTCATTTTTCACATAAGCCACTTTTCAGCCTTAGGCGACTGTACAGTGCAAAAACAGGCTGCTCTCGCTCTGAAACGCTCATTTTTCACATAAGCCACTTTTCAGCCTTATGGGCGACTGTACAGTGCAAAAACAGCCTCCTCTCGCTCTGAAACGCTCATTTTTCACATAAGCCACTTTTCACCTTTAATGAATGAAATTCCAGGTAAAAACTCATTTGCCATGAATAAGATCCAAATTCAACCAGTTCAGGCTAGTAAACCTGTTTGAAAGACCTTTTTTCAGTGAAATGCAGCTTAGTGCAAAAACAGGCTGCTCTCGCTCTGAAACGCTCATTTTTCACATAAGCCACTTTTCAGCGCTAAAACAGCCTCCAATCGCTCTGAAACGCTCATTTTTGACATAAGCCACTTTTCACCTTTAATGAATGAAATTCCAGGTAAAAACTCCTTTGCCATGAAGAAGATCCAAATTCAACAAGTTCAGGCTAGTAAACCTGTTTGAAAGACCTTTTTTCAGTGAAATGCAGCTTAGTGCAAAAACAGGCTGCTCTCGCTCTGAAACGCTCATTTTTCACATAAGCCACTTTTCAGCCTTAGGCGACTGTACAGTGCAAAAACAGGCTGCTCTCGCTCTGAAACGCTCATTTTTCACATAACCCACTTTTCACCCTTAATGAATTAAATTCCAGGTAACAACTCCTTTGCCATGAAGAAGATCCAAATTCAACAAGTTCAGGCTAGTAAACCTGTTTGAAAGACCTTTTTTCAGTGAAATGCAGCTTAGTGCAAAAACAGGCTGCTCTCGCTCTGAAACGCTCATTTTTCACATAAGCCACTTTTCAGCCTTAGGCGACTGTACAGTGCTAAAACAGCCTCCAATCGCTCTGAAACGCTCATTTTTGACATAAGCCACTTTTCACCTTTAATGAATGAAATTCCAGGTAAAAACTCCTTTGCCATGAAGAAGATCCAAATTCAACCAGTTCAGGCTAGTAAACCTGTTTGAAAGACCTTTTTTCAGTGAAATGCAGCTTAGTGCAAAAACAGGCTGCTCTCGCTCGGAAACGCTCATTTTTCACATAAGCCACTTTTCAGCGCTAAAACAGCCTCCAATCGCTCTGAAACGCTCATTTTTGACATAAGCCACTTTTCACCTTTAATGAATGAAATTCCAGGTAAAAACTCCTTTGCCATGAAGAAGATCCAAATTCAACAAGTTCAGGCTAGTAAACCTGTTTGAAAGACCTTTTTTCAGTGAAATGCAGCTTAGTGCAAAAACAGGCTGCTCTCGCTCTGAAACGCTCATTTTTCACATAAGCCACTTTTCAGCCTTATAGGCGACTGTACAGTGCTAAAACAGCCTCCTATCGCTCTGAAACGCTCATTTTTGACATAACCCACTTTTCAGCCTTAATGAATTAAATTCCAGGTAAAAACTCCTTTGCCATGAAGAAGATCCAAATTCAACCAGTTCAGGCTAGTAAACCTGTTTGAAAGACCTTTTTTCAGTGAAATGCAGCTTAGTGCAAAAACAGGCTGCTCTCGCTCGGAAACGCTCATTTTTGACATAAGCCACTTTTCACCTTTAATGAATGAAATTCCAGGTAAAAACTCCTTTGCCATGAAGAAGATCCAAATTCAACCAGTTCAGGCTAGTAAACCTGTTTGAAAGACCTTTTTTCAGTGAAATGCAGCTTAGTGCAAAAACAGGCTGCTCTCGCTCTGAAACGCTCATTTTTCACATAAGCCACTTTTCAGCCTTAGGCGACTGTACAGTGCTAAAACAGCCTCCAATCGCTCTGAAACGCTCATTTTTGACATAAGCCACTTTTCACCTTTAATGAATGAAATTCCAGGTAAAAACTCCTTTGCCATGAAGAAGATCCAAATTCAACCAGTTCAGGCTAGTAAACCTGTTTGAAAGACCTTTTTTCAGTGAAATGCAGCTTATTGCAAAAACAGGCTGCTCTCGCTCTGAAACGCTCATTTTTCACATAAGCCACTTTTCAGCGCTAAAACAGCCTCCAATCGCTCTGAAACGCTCATTTTTGACATAAGCCACTTTTCACCTTTAATGAATGAAATTCCAGGTAAAAACTCCTTTGCCATGAATAAGATCCAAATTCAACTAGTTCAGGCTAGTAAACCTGTTTGAAAGACCTTTTTTCAGTGAAATGCAGCTTAGTGCAAAAACAGGCTGCTCTCGCTCTGAAACGCTCATTTTTCACATAACCCACTTTTCACCCTTAATGAATTAAATTCCAGGTAAAAACTCCTTTGCCATGAAGAAGATCCAAATTCAACCAGTTCAGGCTAGTAAACCTGTTTGAAAGACCTTTTTTCAGTGAAATGCAGCTTAGTGCAAAAACAGGCTGCTCTCGCTCTGAAACGCTCATTTTTCACATAACCCACTTTTCACCCTTAATGAATTAAATTCCAGGTAAAAACTCCTTTGCCATGAAGAAGATCCAAATTCAACCAGTTCAGGCTAGTAAACCTGTTTGAAAGACCTTTTTTCAGTGAAATGCAGCTTAGTGCAAAAACAGGCTGCTCTCGCTCTGAAACGCTCATTTTTCACATAAGCCACTTTTCAGCCTTAGGCGACTGTACAGTGCAAAAACAGGCTGCTCTCGCTCTGAAACGCTCATTTTTCACATAACCCACTTTTCACCCTTAATGAATTAAATTCCAGGTAAAAACTCCTTTGCCATGAAGAAGATCCAAATTCAACCAGTTCAGGCTAGTAAACCTATTTGAAAGACCTTTTTTCAGTGAAATGCAGCTTAGTGCAAAAACAGGCTGCTCTCGCTCTGAAACGCTCATTTTTCACATAAGCCACTTTTCAGCGCTAAAACAGCCTCCAATCGCTCTGAAACGCTCATTTTTGACATAAGCCACTTTTCACCTTTAATGAATGAAATTCCAGGTAAAAACTCCTTTGCCATGAAGAATATCCAAATTCAACCAGTTCAGGCTAGTAAACCTGTTTGAAAGACCTTTTTTCAGTGAAATGCAGCTTAGTGCAAAAACAGGCTGCTCTCGCTCGGAAACGCTCATTTTTGACATAAGCCACTTTTCACCTTTAATGAATGAAATTCCAGGTAAAAACTCCTTTGCCATGAAGAAGATCCAAATTCAACCAGTTCAGGCTAGTAAACCTGTTTGAAAGACCTTTTTTCAGTGAAATGCAGCTTAGTGCAAAAACAGGCTGCTCTCGCTCTGAAACGCTCATTTTTCACATAAGCCACTTTTCAGCCTTAGGCGACTGTACAGTGCTAAAACAGCCTCCAATCGCTCTGAAACGCTCATTTTTGACATAAGCCACTTTTCACCTTTAATGAATGAAATTCCAGGTAAAAACTCCTTTGCCATGAAGAAGATCCAAATTCAACCAGTTCAGGCTAGTAAACCTGTTTGAAAGACCTTTTTTCAGTGAAATGCAGCTTAGTGCAAAAACAGGCTGCTCTCGCTCTGAAACGCTCATTTTTCACATAAGCCACTTTTCAGCGCTAAAACAGCCTCCAATAGCTCTGAAACGCTCATTTTTGACATAAGCCACTTTTCACCTTTAATGAATGAAATTCCAGGTAAAAACTCCTTTGCCATGAATAAGATCCAAATTCAACTAGTTCAGGCTAGTAAACCTGTTTGAAAGACCTTTTTTCAGTGAAATGCAGCTTAGTGCAAAAACAGGCTGCTCTCGCTCTGAAACGCTCATTTTTCACATAAGCCACTTTTCAGCCTTAGGAGACTGTACAGTGCTAAAACAGCCTCCTATCGCTCTGAAACGCTCATTTTTGACATAACCCACTTTTCAGCCTTAATGAATTAAATTCCAGGTAAAAACTCCTTTGCCATGAAGAAGATCCAAATTCAACAAGTTCAGGCTAGTAAACCTGTTTGAAAGACCTTTTTTCAGTGAAATGCAGCTTAGTGCAAAAACAGGCTGCTCTCGCTCTGAAACGCTCATTTTTCACATAAGCCACTTTTCAGCCTTAGGCGACTGTACAGTGCTAAAACAGCCTCCAATCGCTCTGAAACGCTCATTTTTGACATAAGCCACTTTTCACCTTTAATGAATGAAATTCCAGGTAAAAACTCCTTTGCCATGAAGAAGATCCAAATTCAACCAGTTCAGGCTAGTAAACCTGTTTGAAAGACCTTTTTTCAGTGAAATGCAGCTTAGTGCAAAAACAGGCTGCTCTCGCTCGGAAACGCTCATTTTTCACATAAGCCACTTTTCAGCGCTAAAACAGCCTCCAATCGCTCTGAAACGCTCATTTTTGACATAAGCCACTTTTCACCTTTAATGAATGAAATTCCAGGTAAAAACTCCTTTGCCATGAAGAAGATCCAAATTCAACAAGTTCAGGCTAGTAAACCTGTTTGAAAGACCTTTTTTCAGTGAAATGCAGGTTAGTGCAAAAACAGGCTGCTCTCGCTCTGAAACGCTCATTTTTCACATAAGCCACTTTTCAGCCTTATAGGCGACTGTACAGTGCTAAAACAGCCTCCTATCGCTCTGAAACGCTCATTTTTGACATAACCCACTTTTCAGCCTTAATGAATTAAATTCCAGGTAAAAACTCCTTTGCCATGAAGAAGATCCAAATTCAACAAGTTCAGGCTAGTAAACCTGTTTGAAAGACCTTTTTTCAGTGAAATGCAGCTTAGTGCAAAAACAGGCTGCTCTCGCTCTGAAACGCTCATTTTTCACATAAGCCACTTTTCAGCCTTAGGCGACTGTACAGTGCTAAAACAGCCTCCAATCGCTCTGAAACGCTCATTTTTGACATAAGCCACTTTTCACCTTTAATGAATGAAATTCCAGGTAAAAACTCCTTTGCCATGAAGAATATCCAAATTCAACCAGTTCAGGCTAGTAAACCTGTTTGAAAGACCTTTTTTCAGTGAAATGCAGCTTAGTGCAAAAACAGGCTGCTCTCGCTCGGAAACGCTCATTTTTGACATAAGCCACTTTTCACCTTTAATGAATGAAATTCCAGGTAAAAACTCCTTTGCCATGAAGAAGATCCAAATTCAACCAGTTCAGGCTAGTAAACCTGTTTGAAAGACCTTTTTTCAGTGAAATGCAGCTTAGTGCAAAAACAGGCTGCTCTCGCTCTGAAACGCTCATTTTTCACATAAGCCACTTTTCAGCCTTAGGCGACTGTACAGTGCTAAAACAGCCTCCAATCGCTCTGAAACGCTCATTTTTGACATAAGCCACTTTTCACCTTTAATGAATGAAATTCCAGGTAAAAACTCCTTTGCCATGAAGAAGATCCAAATTCAACCAGTTCAGGCTAGTAAACCTGTTTGAAAGACCTTTTTTCAGTGAAATGCAGCTTAGTGCAAAAACAGGCTGCTCTCGCTCTGAAACGCTCATTTTTCACATAAGCCACTTTTCAGCGCTAAAACAGCCTCCAATAGCTCTGAAACGCTCATTTTTGACATAAGCCACTTTTCACCTTTAATGAATGAAATTCCAGGTAAAAACTCCTTTGCCATGAATAAGATCCAAATTCAACTAGTTCAGGCTAGTAAACCTGTTTGAAAGACCTTTTTTCAGTGAAATGCAGCTTAGTGCAAAAACAGGCTGCTCTCGCTCTGAAACGCTCATTTTTCACATAAGCCACTTTTCAGCCTTAGGCGACTGTACAGTGCAAAAACAGGCTGCTCTCGCTCTGAAACGCTCATTTTTCACATAACCCACTTTTCACCCTTAATGAATTAAATTCCAGGTAAAAACTCCTTTGCCATGAAGAAGATCCAAATTCAACCAGTTCAGGCTAGTAAACCTGTTTGAAAGACCTTTTTTCAGTGAAATGCAGCTTAGTGCAAAAACAGGCTGCTCTCGCTCTGAAACGCTCATTTTTCACATAACCCACTTTTCACCCTTAATGAATTAAATTCCAGGTAAAAACTCCTTTGCCATGAAGAAGATCCAAATTCAACCAGTTCAGGCTAGTAAACCTGTTTGAAAGACCTTTTTTCAGTGAAATGCAGCTTAGTGCAAAAACAGGCTGCTCTCGCTCTGAAACGCTCATTTTTCACATAAGCCACTTTTCAGCCTTAGGCGACTGTACAGTGCAAAAACAGGCTGCTCTCGCTCTGAAACGCTCATTTTTCACATAACCCACTTTTCACCCTTAATGAATTAAATTCCAGGTAAAAACTCCTTTGCCATGAAGAAGATCCAAATTCAACCAGTTCAGGCTAGTAAACCTGTTTGAAAGACCTTTTTTCAGTGAAATGCAGCTTAGTGCAAAAACAGGCTGCTCTCGCTCTGAAACGCTCATTTTTCACATAAGCCACTTTTCAGCGCTAAAACAGCCTCCAATCGCTCTGAAACGCTCATTTTTGACATAAGCCACTTTTCACCTTTAATGAATGAAATTCCAGGTAAAAACTCCTTTGCCATGAAGAATATCCAAATTCAACCAGTTCAGGCTAGTAAACCTGTTTGAAAGACCTTTTTTCAGTGAAATGCAGCTTAGTGCAAAAACAGGCTGCTCTCGCTCGGAAACGCTCATTTTTGACATAAGCCACTTTTCACCTTTAATGAATGAAATTCCAGGTAAAAACTCCTTTGCCATGAAGAAGATCCAAATTCAACCAGTTCAGGCTAGTAAACCTGTTTGAAAGACCTTTTTTCAGTGAAATGCAGCTTAGTGCAAAAACAGGCTGCTCTCGCTCTGAAACGCTCATTTTTCACATAAGCCACTTTTCAGCCTTAGGCGACTG
This sequence comes from Pagrus pagrus, assembly GCF_965226575.1. Taxonomy (NCBI): domain Eukaryota; kingdom Metazoa; phylum Chordata; class Actinopteri; order Spariformes; family Sparidae; genus Pagrus; species Pagrus pagrus. The sequence goes on along the minus strand of NW_028175240.1, from coordinate 42,465 downwards.
TACAGTGCTAAAACAGCCTCCAATCGCTCTGAAACGCTCATTTTTGACATAAGCCACTTTTCACCTTTAATGAATGAAATTCCAGGTAAAAACTCCTTTGCCATGAAGAAGATCCAAATTCAACAAGTTCAGGCTAGTAAACCTGTTTGAAAGACCTTTTTTCAGTGAAATGCAGCTTAGTGCAAAAACAGGCTGCTCTCGCTCTGAAACGCTCATTTTTCACATAAGCCACTTTTCAGCGCTAAAACAGCCTCCAATCGCTCTGAAACGCTCATTTTTGACATAAGCCACTTTTCACCTTTAATGAATGAAATTCCAGGTAAAAACTCCTTTGCCATGAAGAAGATCCAAATTCAACCAGTTCAGGCTAGTAAACCTGTTTGAAAGACCTTTTTTCAGTGAAATGCAGCTTAGTGCAAAAACAGGCTGCTCTCGCTCTGAAACGCTCATTTTTCACATAAGCCACTTTTCAGCCCTAGGCGACTGTACAGTGCTAAAACAGCCTCCAATCGCTCTGAAACGCTCATTTTTGACATAAGCCACTTTTCACCTTTAATGAATGAAATTCCAGGTAAAAACTCCTTTGCCATGAAGAAGATCCAAATTCAACCAGTTCAGGCTAGTAAACCTGTTTGAAAGACCTTTTTTCAGTGAAATGCAGCTTAGTGCAAAAACAGGCTGCTCTCGCTCTGAAACGCTCATTTTTCACATAAGCCACTTTTCAGCCTTAGGCGACTGTACAGTGCTAAAACAGCCTCCAATCGCTCTGAAACGCTCATTTTTGACATAAGCCACTTTTCACCTTTAATGAATGAAATTCCAGGTAAAAACTCCTTTGCCATGAAGAAGATCCAAATTCAACCAGTTCAGGCTAGTAAACCTGTTTGAAAGACCTTTTTTCAGTGAAATGCAGCTTAGTGCAAAAACAGGCTGCTCTCGCTCTGAAACGCTCATTTTTCACATAAGCCACTTTTCAGCGCTAAAACAGCCTCCAATCGCTCTGAAAAGCTCATTTTTGACATAAGCCACTTTTCACCTTTAATGAATGAAATTCCAGGTAAAAACTCCTTTGCCATGAAGAAGATCCAAATTCAACCAGTTCAGGCTAGTAAACCTGTTTGAAAGACCTTTTTTCAGTGAAATGCAGCTTAGTGCAAAAACAGGCTGCTCTCGCTCTGAAACGCTCATTTTTCACATAAGCCACTTTTCAGCCTTAGGCGACTGTACAGTGCTAAAACAGCCTCCAATCGCTCTGAAACGCTCATTTTTGACATAAGCCACTTTTCACCTTTAATGAATGAAATTCCAGGTAAAAACTCCTTTGCCATGAAGAAGATCCAAATTCAACCAGTTCAGGCTAGTAAACCTGTTTGAAAGACCTTTTTTCAGTGAAATGCAGCTTAGTGCAAAAACAGGCTGCTCTCGCTCTGAAACGCTCATTTTTCACATAAGCCACTTTTCAGCCTTATAGGCGACTGTACAGTGCAAAAACAGCCTCATCTCGCTCTGAAACGCTCATTTTTCACATAAGCCACTTTTCAGCGCTAAAACAGCCTCCAATCGCTCTGAAACGCTCATTTTTGACATAAGCCACTTTTCACCTTTAATGAATGAAATTCCAGGTAAAAACTCCTTTGCCATGAAGAAGATCCAAATTCAACCAGTTCAGGCTAGTAAACCTGTTTGAAAGACCTTTTTTCAGTGAAATGCAGCTTAGTGCAAAAACAGGCTGCTCTCGCTCTGAAACGCTCATTTTTCACATAAGCCACTTTTCAGCCTTAGGCGACTGTACAGTGCTAAAACAGCCTCCTATCGCTCTGAACCGCTCATTTTTGACATAACTCACTTTTCAGCCTTAATGAATTAAATTCCAGGTAAAAACTCCTTTGCCATGAAGAAGATCCAAATTCAACAAGTTCAGGCTAGTAAACCTGTTTGAAAGACCTTTTTTCAGTGAAATGCAGCTTAGTGCAAAAACAGGCTGCTCTCGCTCTGAAACGCTCATTTTTCACATAAGCCACTTTTCAGCGCTAAAACAGCCTCCAATCGCTCTGAAACGCTCATTTTTGACATAACCCACTTTTCAGCCTTAATGAATTAAATTCCAGGTAAAAACTCCTTTGCCATGAAGAAGATCCAAATTCAACAAGTTCAGGCTAGTAAACCTGTTTGAAAGACCTTTTTTCAGTGAAATGCAGCTTAGTGCAAAAACAGGCTGCTCTCGCTCTGAAACGCTCATTTTTCACATAAGCCACTTTTCAGCCTTAGGCGACTGTACAGTGCTAAAACAGCCTCCAATCGCTCTGAAACGCTCATTTTTGACATAAGCCACTTTTCACCTTTAATGAATGAAATTCCAGGTAAAAACTCCTTTGCCATGAAGAAGATCCAAATTCAACCAGTTCAGGCTAGTAAACCTGTTTGAAAGACCTTTTTTCAGTGAAATGCAGCTTAGTGCAAAAACAGGCTGCTCTCGCTCTGAAACGCTCATTTTTCACATAAGCCACTTTTCAGCGCTAAAACAGCCTCCAATCGCTCTGAAACGCTCATTTTTGACATAAGCCACTTTTCACCTTTAATGAATGAAATTCCAGGTAAAAACTCCTTTGCCATGAAGAAGATCCAAATTCAACCAGTTCAGGCTAGTAAACCTGTTTGAAAGACCTTTTTTCAGTGAAATGCAGCTTAGTGCAAAAACAGGCTGCTCTCGCTCTGAAACGCTCATTTTTCACATAAGCCACTTTTCAGCCTTAGGCGACTGTACAGTGCTAAAACAGCCTCCAATCGCTCTGAAACGCTCATTTTTGACATAAGCCACTTTTCACCTTTAATGAATGAAATTCCAGGTAAAAACTCCTTTGCCATGAAGAAGATCCAAATTCAACCAGTTCAGGCTAGTAAACCTGTTTGAAAGACCTTTTTTCAGTGAAATGCAGCTTAGTGCAAAAACAGGCTGCTCTCGCTCTGAAACGCTCATTTTTCACATAAGCCACTTTTCAGCGCTAAAACAGCCTCCAATCGCTCTGAAACGCTCATTTTTGACATAAGCCACTTTTCACCTTTAATGAATGAAATTCCAGGTAAAAACTCCTTTGCCATGAAGAAGATCCAAATTCAACCAGTTCAGGCTAGTAAACCTGTTTGAAAGACCTTTTTTCAGTGAAATGCAGCTTAGTGCAAAAACAGGCTGCTCTCGCTCGGAAACGCTCATTTTTCACATAAGCCACTTTTCAGCGCTAAAACAGCCTCCAATCGCTCTGAAACGCTCATTTTTGACATAAGCCACTTTTCACCTTTAATGAATGAAATTCCAGGTAAAAACTCCTTTGCCATGAAGAATATCCAAATTCAACCAGTTCAGGCTAGTAAACCTGTTTGAAAGACCTTTTTTCAGTGAAATGCAGCTTAGTGCAAAAACAGGCTGCTCTCGCTCTGAAACGCTCATTTTTCACATAAGCCACTTTTCAGCCTTAGGCGACTGTACAGTGCTAAAACAGCCTCCAATCGCTCTGAAACGCTCATTTTTGACATAAGCCACTTTTCACCTTTAATGAATGAAATTCCAGGTAAAAACTCCTTTGCCATGAAGAAGATCCAAATTCAACCAGTTCAGGCTAGTAAACCTGTTTGAAAGACCTTTTTTCAGTGAAATGCAGCTTAGTGCAAAAACAGGCTGTTCTCGCTCTGAAACGCTCATTTTTCACATAAGCCACTTTTCAGCCTTAGGCGACTGTACAGTGCAAAAACAGCCGCATCTCGCTCTGAAACGCTCATTTTTCACATAAGCCACTTTTCAGCGCTAAAACAGCCTCCAATCGCTCTGAAACGCTCATTTTTGACATAAGCCACTTTTCACCTTTAATGAATGAAATTCCAGGTAAAAACTCCTTTGCCATGAAGAAGATCCAAATTCAACCAGTTCAGGCTAGTAAACCTGTTTGAAAGACCTTTTTTCAGTGAAATGCAGCTTAGTGCAAAAACAGGCTGCTCTCGCTCTGAAACGCTCATTTTTCACATAAGCCACTTTTCAGCGCTAAAACAGCCTCCAATCGCTCTGAAACGCTCATTTTTGACATAAGCCACTTTTGACCTTTAATGAATGAAATTCCAGGTAAAAACTCCTTTGCCATGAAGAAGATCCAAATTCAACCAGTTCAGGCTAGTAAACCTGTTTGAAAGACCTTTTTTCAGTGAAATGCAGCTTAGTGCAAAAACAGGCTGCTCTCGCTCTGAAACGCTCATTTTTCACATAAGCCACTTTTCAGCCTTAGGCGACTGTACAGTGCTAAAACAGCCTCCTATCGCTCTGAAACGCTCATTTTTGACATAACTCACTTTTCAGCCTTAATGAATTAAATTCCAGGTAAAAACTCCTTTGCCATGAAGAAGATCCAAATTCAACAAGTTCAGGCTAGTAAACCTGTTTGAAAGACCTTTTTTCAGTGAAATGCAGCTTAGTGCAAAAACAGGCTGCTCTCGCTCTGAAACGCTCATTTTTCACATAAGCCACTTTTCAGCGCTAAAACAGCCTCCAATCGCTCTGAAACGCTCATTTTTGACATAACCCGCTTTTCAGCCTTAATGAATTAAATTCCAGGTAAAAACTCCTTTGCCATGAAGAAGATCCAAATTCAACAAGTTCAGGCTAGTAAACCTGTTTGAAAGACCTTTTTTCAGTGAAATGCAGCTTAGTGCAAAAACAGGCTGCTCTCGCTCTGAAACGCTCATTTTTCACATAAGCCACTTTTCAGCCTTAGGCGACTGTACAGTGCTAAAACAGCCTCCAATCGCTCTGAAACGCTCATTTTTGACATAAGCCACTTTTCACCTTTAATGAATGAAATTCCAGGTAAAAACTCCTTTGCCATGAAGAAGATCCAAATTCAACCAGTTCAGGCTAGTAAACCTGTTTGAAAGACCTTTTTTCAGTGAAATGCAGCTTAGTGCAAAAACAGGCTGCTCTCGCTCTGAAACGCTCATTTTTCACATAAGCCACTTTTCAGCGCTAAAACAGCCTCCAATCGCTCTGAAACGCTCATTTTTGACATAAGCCACTTTTCACCTTTAATGAATGAAATTCCAGGTAAAAACTCCTTTGCCATGAAGAATATCCAAATTCAACCAGTTCAGGCTAGTAAACCTGTTTGAAAGACCTTTTTTCAGTGAAATGCAGCTTAGTGCAAAAACAGGCTGCTCTCGCTCTGAAACGCTCATTTTTCACATAAGCCACTTTTCAGCCTTAGGCGACTGTACAGTGCTAAAACAGCCTCCAATCGCTCTGAAACGCTCATTTTTGACATAAGCCACTTTTCACCTTTAATGAATGAAATTCCAGGTAAAAACTCCTTTGCCATGAAGAAGATCCAAATTCAACCAGTTCAGGCTAGTAAACCTGTTTGAAAGACCTTTTTTCAGTGAAATGCAGCTTAGTGCAAAAACAGGCTGTTCTCGCTCTGAAACGCTCATTTTTCACATAAGCCACTTTTCAGCCTTAGGCGACTGTACAGTGCAAAAACAGCCGCATCTCGCTCTGAAACGCTCATTTTTCACATAAGCCACTTTTCAGCGCTAAAACAGCCTCCAATCGCTCTGAAACGCTCATTTTTGACATAAGCCACTTTTCACCTTTAATGAATGAAATTCCAGGTAAAAACTCCTTTGCCATGAAGAAGATCCAAATTCAACCAGTTCAGGCTAGTAAACCTGTTTGAAAGACCTTTTTTCAGTGAAATGCAGCTTAGTGCAAAAACAGGCTGCTCTCGCTCTGAAACGCTCATTTTTCACATAAGCCACTTTTCAGCGCTAAAACAGCCTCCAATCGCTCTGAAACGCTCATTTTTCACATAAGCCACTTTTCACCTTTAATGAATGAAATTCCAGGTAAAAACTCCTTTGCCATGAAGAAGATCCAAATTCAACCAGTTCAGGCTAGTAAACCTGTTTGAAAGACCTTTTTTCAGTGAAATGCAGCTTAGTGCAAAAACAGGCTGCTCTCGCTCTGAAACGCTCATTTTTCACATAAGCCACTTTTCAGCCTTAGGCGACTGTACAGTGCTAAAACAGCCTCCTATCGCTCTGAAACGCTCATTTTTGACATAACTCACTTTTCAGCCTTAATGAATGAAATTCCAGGTAAAAACTCCTTTGCCATGAAGAAGATCCAAATTCAACAAGTTCAGGCTAGTAAACCTGTTTGAAAGACCTTTTTTCAGTGAAATGCAGCTTAGTGCAAAAACAGGCTGCTCTCGCTCTGAAACGCTCATTTTTCACATAAGCCACTTTTCAGCGCTAAAACAGCCTCCAATCGCTCTGAAACGCTCATTTTTGACATAACCCACTTTTCAGCCTTAATGAATTAAATTCCAGGTAAAAACTCCTTTGCCATGAAGAAGATCCAAATTCAACAAGTTCAGGCTAGTAAACCTGTTTGAAAGACCTTTTTTCAGTGAAATGCAGCTTAGTGCAAAAACAGGCTGCTCTCGCTCTGAAACGCTCATTTTTCACATAAGCCACTTTTCAGCCTTAGGCGACTGTACAGTGCTAAAACAGCCTCCAATCGCTCTGAAACGCTCATTTTTGACATAAGCCACTTTTCACCTTTAATGAATGAAATTCCAGGTAAAAACTCCTTTGCCATGAAGAAGATCCAAATTCAACCAGTTCAGGCTAGTAAACCTGTTTGAAAGACCTTTTTTCAGTGAAATGCAGCTTAGTGCAAAAACAGGCTGCTCTCGCTCTGAAACGCTCATTTTTCACATAAGCCACTTTTCAGCGCTAAAACAGCCTCCAATCGCTCTGAAACGCTCATTTTTGACATAAGCCACTTTTCACCTTTAATGAATGAAATTCCAGGTAAAAACTCCTTTGCCATGAAGAAGATCCAAATTCAACCAGTTCAGGCTAGTAAACCTGTTTGAAAGACCTTTTTTCAGTGAAATGCAGCTTAGTGCAAAAACAGGCTGCTCTCGCTCTGAAACGCTCATTTTTCACATAAGCCACTTTTCAGCCTTAGGAGACTGTACAGTGCTAAAACAGCCTCCTATCGCTCTGAAACGCTCATTTTTGACATAAGCCACTTTTCAGCCTTAATGAATTAAATTCCAGGTAAAAACTCCTTTGCCATGAAGAAGATCCAAATTCAACAAGTTCAGGCTAGTAAACCTGTTTGAAAGACCTTTTTTCAGTGAAATGCAGCTTAGTGCAAAAACAGGCTGCTCTCGCTCTGAAACGCTCATTTTTCACATAAGCCACTTTTCAGCCTTAGGCGACTGTACAGTGCTAAAACAGCCTCCAATCGCTCTGAAACGCTCATTTTTGACATAAGCCACTTTTCACCTTTAATGAATGAAATTCCAGGTAAATACTCCTTTGCCATGAAGAAGATCCAAATTCAACCAGTTCAGGCTAGTAAACCTGTTTGAAAGACCTTTTTTCAGTGAAATGCAGCTTAGTGCAAAAACAGGCTGCTCTCGCTCGGAAACGCTCATTTTTCACATAAGCCACTTTTCAGCGCTAAAACAGCCTCCAATCGCTCTGAAACGCTCATTTTTGACATAACCCACTTTTCAGCCTTAATGAATTAAATTCCAGGTAAAAACTCCTTTGCCATGAAGAAGATCCAAATTCAACAAGTTCAGGCTAGTAAACCTGTTTGAAAGACCTTTTTTCAGTGAAATGCAGCTTAGTGCAAAAACAGGCTGCTCTCGCTCTGAAACGCTCATTTTTCACATAAGCCACTTTTCAGCCTTAGGCGACTGTACAGTGCTAAAACAGCCTCCAATCGCTCTGAAACGCTCATTTTTGACATAAGCCACTTTTCACCTTTAATGAATGAAATTCCAGGTAAAAACTCCTTTGCCATGAAGAAGATCCAAATTCAACCAGTTCAGGCTAGTAAACCTGTTTGAAAGACCTTTTTTCAGTGAAATGCAGCTTAGTGCAAAAACAGGCTGCTCTCGCTCTGAAACGCTCATTTTTCACATAAGCCACTTTTCAGCGCTAAAACAGCCTCCAATCGCTCTGAAACGCTCATTTTTGACATAAGCCACTTTTCAGCCTTAATGAATTAAATTCCAGGTAAAAACTCCTTTGCCATGAAGAAGATCCAAATTCAACAAGTTCAGGCTAGTAAACCTGTTTGAAAGACCTTTTTTCAGTGAAATGCAGCTTAGTGCAAAAACAGGCTGCTCTCGCTCTGAAACGCTCATTTTTCACATAAGCCACTTTTCAGCCTTAGGCGACTGTACAGTGCTAAAACAGCCTCCAATCGCTCTGAAACGCTCATTTTTGACATAAGCCACTTTTCACCTTTAATGAATGAAATTCCAGGTAAAAACTCCTTTGCCATGAAGAAGATCCAAATTCAACCAGTTCAGGCTAGTAAACCTGTTTGAAAGACCTTTTTTCAGTGAAATGCAGCTTAGTGCAAAAACAGGCTGCTCTCGCTCTGAAACGCTCATTTTTCACATAAGCCACTTTTCAGCGCTAAAACAGCCTCCAATCGCTCTGAAACGCTCATTTTTGACATAAGCCACTTTTCACCTTTAATGAATGAAATTCCAGGTAAAAACTCCTTTGCCATGAAGAAGATCCAAATTCAACCAGTTCAGGCTAGTAAACCTGTTTGAAAGACCTTTTTTCAGTGAAATGCAGCTTAGTGCAAAAACAGGCTGCTCTCGCTCTGAAACGCTCATTTTTCACATAAGCCACTTTTCAGCGCTAAAACAGCCTCCAATCGCTCTGAAACGCTCATTTTTCACATAAGCCACTTTTCACCTTTAATGAATGAAATTCCAGGTAAAAACTCCTTTGCCATGAAGAAGATCCAAATTCAACCAGTTCAGGCTAGTAAACCTGTTTGAAAGACCTTTTTTCAGTGAAATGCAGCTTAGTGCAAAAACAGGCTGCTCTCGCTCTGAAACGCTCATTTTTCACATAAGCCACTTTTCAGCCTTAGGAGACTGTACAGTGCTAAAACAGCCTCCTATCGCTCTGAAACGCTCATTTTTGACATAACCCACTTTTCAGCCTTAATGAATTAAATTCCAGGTAAAAACTCCTTTGCCATGAAGAAGATCCAAATTCAACTAGTTCAGGCTAGTAAACCTGTTTGAAAGACCTTTTTTCAGTGAAATGCAGCTTAGTGCAAAAACAGGCTGCTCTCGCTCGGAAACGCTCATTTTTCACATAAGCCACTTTTCAGCGCTAAAACAGCCTCCAATCGCTCTGAAACGCTCATTTTTGACATAAGCCACTTTTCACCTTTAATGAATGAAATTCCAGGTAAAAACTCCTTTGCCATGAAGAAGATCCAAATTCAACAAGTTCAGGCTAGTAAACCTGTTTGAAAGACCTTTTTTCAGTGAAATGCAGCTTAGTGCAAAAACAGGCTGCTCTCGCTCTGAAACGCTCATTTTTCACATAAGCCACTTTTCAGCCTTAGGCGACTGTACAGTGCTAAAACAGCCTCCAATCGCTCTGAAACGCTCATTTTTGACATAAGCCACTTTTCACCTTTAATGAATGAAATTCCAGGTAAAAACTCCTTTGCCATGAAGAAGATCCAAATTCAACTAGTTCAGGCTAGTAAACCTGTTTGAAAGACCTTTTTTCAGTGAAATGCAGCTTAGTGCAAAAACAGGCTGCTCTCGCTCGGAAACGCTCATTTTTCACATAAGCCACTTTTCAGCGCTAAAACAGCCTCCAATCGCTCTGAAACGCTCATTTTTGACATAAGCCACTTTTCACCTTTAATGAATGAAATTCCAGGTAAAAACTCCTTTGCCATGAAGAAGATCCAAATTCAACCAGTTCAGGCTAGTAAACCTGTTTGAAAGACCTTTTTTCAGTGAAATGCAGCTTAGTGCAAAAACAGGCTGCTCTCGCTCTGAAACGCTCATTTTTCACATAAGCCACTTTTCAGCGCTAAAACAGCCTCCAATCGCTCTGAAACGCTCATTTTTGACATAAGCCACTTTTCACCTTTAATGAATGAAATTCCAGGTAAAAACTCCTTTGCCATGAAGAAGATCCAAATTCAACCAGTTCAGGCTAGTAAACCTGTTTGAAAGACCTTTTTTCAGTGAAATGCAGCTTAGTGCAAAAACAGGCTGCTCTCGCTCTGAAACGCTCATTTTTCACATAAGCCACTTTTCAGCCTTAGGCGACTGTACAGTGCTAAAACAGCCTCCAATCGCTCTGAAACGCTCATTTTTGACATAAGCCACTTTTCACCTTTAATGAATGAAATTCCAGGTAAAAACTCCTTTGCCATGAAGAAGATCCAAATTCAACCAGTTCAGGCTAGTAAACCTGTTTGAAAGACCTTTTTTCAGTGAAATGCAGCTTAGTGCAAAAACAGGCTGCTCTCGCTCTGAAACGCTCATTTTTCACATAAGCCACTTTTCAGCGCTAAAACAGCCTCCAATCGCTCTGAAACGCTCATTTTTCACATAAGCCACTTTTCACCTTTAATGAATGAAATTCCAGGTAAAAACTCCTTTGCCATGAAGAAGATCCAAATTCAACCAGTTCAGGCTAGTAAACCTGTTTGAAAGACCTTTTTTCAGTGAAATGCAGCTTAGTGCAAAAACAGGCTGCTCTCGCTCTGAAACGCTCATTTTTCACATAAGCCACTTTTCAGCCTTAGGAGACTGTACAGTGCTAAAACAGCCTCCTATCGCTCTGAAACGCTCATTTTTGACATAACCCACTTTTCAGCCTTAATGAATTAAATTCCAGGTAAAAACTCCTTTGCCATGAAGAAGATCCAAATTCAACTAGTTCAGGCTAGTAAACCTGTTTGAAAGACCTTTTTTCAGTGAAATGCAGCTTAGTGCAAAAACAGGCTGCTCTCGCTCGGAAACGCTCATTTTTCACATAAGCCACTTTTCAGCGCTAAAACAGCCTCCAATCGCTCTGAAACGCTCATTTTTGACATAAGCCACTTTTCACCTTTAATGAATGAAATTCCAGGTAAAAACTCCTTTGCCATGAAGAAGATCCAAATTCAACAAGTTCAGGCTAGTAAACCTGTTTGAAAGACCTTTTTTCAGTGAAATGCAGCTTAGTGCAAAAACAGGCTGCTCTCGCTCTGAAACGCTCATTTTTCACATAAGCCACTTTTCAGCCTTAGGCGACTGTACAGTGCTAAAACAGCCTCCAATCGCTCTGAAACGCTCATTTTTGACATAAGCCACTTTTCACCTTTAATGAATGAAATTCCAGGTAAAAACTCCTTTGCCATGAAGAAGATCCAAATTCAACCAGTTCAGGCTAGTAAACCTGTTTGAAAGACCTTTTTTCAGTGAAATGCAGCTTAGTGCAAAAACAGGCTGCTCTCGCTCTGAAACGCTCATTTTTCACATAAGCCACTTTTCAGCGCTAAAACAGCCTCCAATCGCTCTGAAACGCTCATTTTTCACATAAGCCACTTTTCACCTTTAATGAATGAAATTCCAGGTAAAAACTCCTTTGCCATGAAGAAGATCCAAATTCAACCAGTTCAGGCTAGTAAACCTGTTTGAAAGACCTTTTTTCAGTGAAATGCAGCTTAGTGCAAAAACAGGCTGCTCTCGCTCTGAAACGCTCATTTTTCACATAAGCCACTTTTCAGCCTTAGGAGACTGTACAGTGCTAAAACAGCCTCCTATCGCTCTGAAACGCTCATTTTTGACATAACCCACTTTTCAGCCTTAATGAATTAAATTCCAGGTAAAAACTCCTTTGCCATGAAGAAGATCCAAATTCAACTAGTTCAGGCTAGTAAACCTGTTTGAAAGACCTTTTTTCAGTGAAATGCAGCTTAGTGCAAAAACAGGCTGCTCTCGCTCGGAAACGCTCATTTTTCACATAAGCCACTTTTCAGCGCTAAAACAGCCTCCAATCGCTCTGAAACGCTCATTTTTGACATAAGCCACTTTTCACCTTTAATGAATGAAATTCCAGGTAAAAACTCCTTTGCCATGAAGAAGATCCAAATTCAACCAGTTCAGGCTAGTAAACCTGTTTGAAAGACCTTTTTTCAGTGAAATGCAGCTTAGTGCAAAAACAGGCTGCTCTCGCTCTGAAACGCTCATTTTTCACATAAGCCACTTTTCAGCCTTAGGCGACTGTACAGTGCTAAAACAGCCTCCAATCGCTCTGAAACGCTCATTTTTGACATAAGCCACTTTTCACCTTTAATGAATGAAATTCCAGGTAAAAACTCCTTTGCCATGAAGAAGATCCAAATTCAACCAGTTCAGGCTAGTAAACCTGTTTGAAAGACCTTTTTTCAGTGAAATGCAGCTTAGTGCAAAAACAGGCTGCTCTCGCTCTGAAACGCTCATTTTTCACATAAGCCACTTTTCAGCGCTAAAACAGCCTCCAATCGCTCTGAAACGCTCATTTTTGACATAAGCCACTTTTCACCTTTAATGAATGAAATTCCAGGTAAAAACTCCTTTGCCATGAAGAAGATCCAAATTCAACCAGTTCAGGCTAGTAAACCTGTTTGAAAGACCTTTTTTCAGTGAAATGCAGCTTAGTGCAAAAACAGGCTGCTCTCGCTCTGAAACGCTCATTTTTCACATAAGCCACTTTTCAGCGCTAAAACAGCCTCCAATCGCTCTGAAACGCTCATTTTTCACATAAGCCACTTTTCACCTTTAATGAATGAAATTCCAGGTAAAAACTCCTTTGCCATGAAGAAGATCCAAATTCAACCAGTTCAGGCTAGTAAACCTGTTTGAAAGACCTTTTTTCAGTGAAATGCAGCTTAGTGCAAAAACAGGCTGCTCTCGCTCTGAAACGCTCATTTTTCACATAAGCCACTTTTCAGCCTTAGGAGACTGTACAGTGCTAAAACAGCCTCCTATCGCTCTGAAACGCTCATTTTTGACATAACCCACTTTTCAGCCTTAATGAATTAAATTCCAGGTAAAAACTCCTTTGCCATGAAGAAGATCCAAATTCAACTAGTTCAGGCTAGTAAACCTGTTTGAAAGACCTTTTTTCAGTGAAATGCAGCTTAGTGCAAAAACAGGCTGCTCTCGCTCGGAAACGCTCATTTTTCACATAAGCCACTTTTCAGCGCTAAAACAGCCTCCAATCGCTCTGAAACGCTCATTTTTGACATAAGCCACTTTTCACCTTTAATGAATGAAATTCCAGGTAAAAACTCCTTTGCCATGAAGAAGATCCAAATTCAACAAGTTCAGGCTAGTAAACCTGTTTGAAAGACCTTTTTTCAGTGAAATGCAGCTTAGTGCAAAAACAGGCTGCTCTCGCTCTGAAACGCTCATTTTTCACATAAGCCACTTTTCAGCCTTAGGCGACTGTACAGTGCTAAAACAGCCTCCAATCGCTCTGAAACGCTCATTTTTGACATAAGCCACTTTTCACCTTTAATGAATGAAATTCCAGGTAAAAACTCCTTTGCCATGAAGAAGATCCAAATTCAACTAGTTCAGGCTAGTAAACCTGTTTGAAAGACCTTTTTTCAGTGAAATGCAGCTTAGTGCAAAAACAGGCTGCTCTCGCTCGGAAACGCTCATTTTTCACATAAGCCACTTTTCAGCGCTAAAACAGCCGCCAATCGCTCTGAAACGCTCATTTTTGACATAAGCCACTTTTCACCTTTAATGAATGAAATTCCAGGTAAAAACTCCTTTGCCATGAAGAAGATCCAAATTCAACCAGTTCAGGCTAGTAAACCTGTTTGAAAGACCTTTTTTCAGTGAAATGCAGCTTAGTGCAAAAACAGGCTGCTCTCGCTCGGAAACGCTCATTTTTCACATAAGCCACTTTTCAGCGCTAAAACAGCCTCCAATCGCTCTGAAACGCTCATTTTTGACATAAGCCACTTTTCACCTTTAATGAATGAAATTCCAGGTAAAAACTCCTTTGCCATGAAGAAGATCCAAATTCAACCAGTTCAGGCTAGTAAACCTGTTTGAAAGACCTTTTTTCAGTGAAATGCAGCTTAGTGCAAAAACAGGCTGCTCTCGCTCTGAAACGCTCATTTTTCACATAAGCCACTTTTCAGCGCTAAAACAGCCTCCAATCGCTCTGAAACGCTCATTTTTCACATAAGCCACTTTTCACCTTTAATGAATGAAATTCCAGGTAAAAACTCCTTTGCCATGAAGAAGATCCAAATTCAACCAGTTCAGGCTAGTAAACCTGTTTGAAAGACCTTTTTTCAGTGAAATGCAGCTTAGTGCAAAAACAGGCTGCTCTCGCTCTGAAACGCTCATTTTTCACATAAGCCACTTTTCAGCCTTAGGCGACTGTACAGTGCTAAAACAGCCTCCAATCGCTCTGAAACGCTCATTTTTGACATAAGCCACTTTTCACCTTTAATGAATGAAATTCCAGGTAAAAACTCCTTTGCCATGAAGAAGATCCAAATTCAACCAGTTCAGGCTAGTAAACCTGTTTGAAAGACCTTTTTTCAGTGAAATGCAGCTTAGTGCAAAAACAGGCTGCTCTCGCTCTGAAACGCTCATTTTTCACATAAGCCACTTTTCAGCGCTAAAACAGCCTCCAATCGCTCTGAAACGCTCATTTTTCACATAAGCCACTTTTCACCTTTAATGAATGAAATTCCAGGTAAAAACTCCTTTGCCATGAAGAAGATCCAAATTCAACCAGTTCAGGCTAGTAAACCTGTTTGAAAGACCTTTTTTCAGTGAAATGCAGCTTAGTGCAAAAACAGGCTGCTCTCGCTCTGAAACGCTCATTTTTCACATAAGCCACTTTTCAGCCTTAGGCGACTGTACAGTGCTAAAACAGCCTCCAATCGCTCTGAAACGCTCATTTTTGACATAAGCCACTTTTCACCTTTAATGAATGAAATTCCAGGTAAAAACTCCTTTGCCATGAAGAAGATCCAAATTCAACCAGTTCAGGCTAGTAAACCTGTTTGAAAGACCTTTTTTCAGTGAAATGCAGCTTAGTGCAAAAACAGGCTGTTCTCGCTCTGAAACGCTCATTTTTCACATAAGCCACTTTTCAGCCTTAGGCGACTGTACAGTGCAAAAACAGCCGCATCTCGCTCTGAAACGCTCATTTTTCACATAAGCCACTTTTCAGCGCTAAAACAGCCTCCAATCGCTCTGAAACGCTCATTTTTGACATAAGCCACTTTTCACCTTTAATGAATGAAATTCCAGGTAAAAACTCCTTTGCCATGAAGAAGATCCAAATTCAACCAGTTCAGGCTAGTAAACCTGTTTGAAAGACCTTTTTTCAGTGAAATGCAGCTTAGTGCAAAAACAGGCTGCTCTCGCTCTGAAACGCTCATTTTTCACATAAGCCACTTTTCAGCGCTAAAACAGCCTCCAATCGCTCTGAAACGCTCATTTTTGACATAAGCCACTTTTGACCTTTAATGAATGAAATTCCAGGTAAAAACTCCTTTGCCATGAAGAAGATCCAAATTCAACCAGTTCAGGCTAGTAAACCTGTTTGAAAGACCTTTTTTCAGTGAAATGCAGCTTAGTGCAAAAACAGGCTGCTCTCGCTCTGAAACGCTCATTTTTCACATAAGCCACTTTTCAGCCTTAGGCGACTGTACAGTGCTAAAACAGCCTCCTATCGCTCTGAAACGCTCATTTTTGACATAACTCACTTTTCAGCCTTAATGAATTAAATTCCAGGTAAAAACTCCTTTGCCATGAAGAAGATCCAAATTCAACAAGTTCAGGCTAGTAAACCTGTTTGAAAGACCTTTTTTCAGTGAAATGCAGCTTAGTGCAAAAACAGGCTGCTCTCGCTCTGAAACGCTCATTTTTCACATAAGCCACTTTTCAGCGCTAAAACAGCCTCCAATCGCTCTGAAACGCTCATTTTTGACATAACCCGCTTTTCAGCCTTAATGAATTAAATTCCAGGTAAAAACTCCTTTGCCATGAAGAAGATCCAAATTCAACAAGTTCAGGCTAGTAAACCTGTTTGAAAGACCTTTTTTCAGTGAAATGCAGCTTAGTGCAAAAACAGGCTGCTCTCGCTCTGAAACGCTCATTTTTCACATAAGCCACTTTTCAGCCTTAGGCGACTGTACAGTGCTAAAACAGCCTCCAATCGCTCTGAAACGCTCATTTTTGACATAAGCCACTTTTCACCTTTAATGAATGAAATTCCAGGTAAAAACTCCTTTGCCATGAAGAAGATCCAAATTCAACCAGTTCAGGCTAGTAAACCTGTTTGAAAGACCTTTTTTCAGTGAAATGCAGCTTAGTGCAAAAACAGGCTGCTCTCGCTCTGAAACGCTCATTTTTCACATAAGCCACTTTTCAGCGCTAAAACAGCCTCCAATCGCTCTGAAACGCTCATTTTTGACATAAGCCACTTTTCACCTTTAATGAATGAAATTCCAGGTAAAAACTCCTTTGCCATGAAGAATATCCAAATTCAACCAGTTCAGGCTAGTAAACCTGTTTGAAAGACCTTTTTTCAGTGAAATGCAGCTTAGTGCAAAAACAGGCTGCTCTCGCTCTGAAACGCTCATTTTTCACATAAGCCACTTTTCAGCCTTAGGCGACTGTACAGTGCTAAAACAGCCTCCAATCGCTCTGAAACGCTCATTTTTGACATAAGCCACTTTTCACCTTTAATGAATGAAATTCCAGGTAAAAACTCCTTTGCCATGAAGAAGATCCAAATTCAACCAGTTCAGGCTAGTAAACCTGTTTGAAAGACCTTTTTTCAGTGAAATGCAGCTTAGTGCAAAAACAGGCTGTTCTCGCTCTGAAACGCTCATTTTTCACATAAGCCACTTTTCAGCCTTAGGCGACTGTACAGTGCAAAAACAGCCGCATCTCGCTCTGAAACGCTCATTTTTCACATAAGCCACTTTTCAGCGCTAAAACAGCCTCCAATCGCTCTGAAACGCTCATTTTTGACATAAGCCACTTTTCACCTTTAATGAATGAAATTCCAGGTAAAAACTCCTTTGCCATGAAGAAGATCCAAATTCAACCAGTTCAGGCTAGTAAACCTGTTTGAAAGACCTTTTTTCAGTGAAATGCAGCTTAGTGCAAAAACAGGCTGCTCTCGCTCTGAAACGCTCATTTTTCACATAAGCCACTTTTCAGCGCTAAAACAGCCTCCAATCGCTCTGAAACGCTCATTTTTCACATAAGCCACTTTTCACCTTTAATGAATGAAATTCCAGGTAAAAACTCCTTTGCCATGAAGAAGATCCAAATTCAACCAGTTCAGGCTAGTAAACCTGTTTGAAAGACCTTTTTTCAGTGAAATGCAGCTTAGTGCAAAAACAGGCTGCTCTCGCTCTGAAACGCTCATTTTTCACATAAGCCACTTTTCAGCCTTAGGCGACTGTACAGTGCTAAAACAGCCTCCTATCGCTCTGAAACGCTCATTTTTGACATAACTCACTTTTCAGCCTTAATGAATGAAATTCCAGGTAAAAACTCCTTTGCCATGAAGAAGATCCAAATTCAACAAGTTCAGGCTAGTAAACCTGTTTGAAAGACCTTTTTTCAGTGAAATGCAGCTTAGTGCAAAAACAGGCTGCTCTCGCTCTGAAACGCTCATTTTTCACATAAGCCACTTTTCAGCGCTAAAACAGCCTCCAATCGCTCTGAAACGCTCATTTTTGACATAACCCACTTTTCAGCCTTAATGAATTAAATTCCAGGTAAAAACTCCTTTGCCATGAAGAAGATCCAAATTCAACAAGTTCAGGCTAGTAAACCTGTTTGAAAGACCTTTTTTCAGTGAAATGCAGCTTAGTGCAAAAACAGGCTGCTCTCGCTCTGAAACGCTCATTTTTCACATAAGCCACTTTTCAGCCTTAGGCGACTGTACAGTGCTAAAACAGCCTCCAATCGCTCTGAAACGCTCATTTTTGACATAAGCCACTTTTCACCTTTAATGAATGAAATTCCAGGTAAAAACTCCTTTGCCATGAAGAAGATCCAAATTCAACCAGTTCAGGCTAGTAAACCTGTTTGAAAGACCTTTTTTCAGTGAAATGCAGCTTAGTGCAAAAACAGGCTGCTCTCGCTCTGAAACGCTCATTTTTCACATAAGCCACTTTTCAGCGCTAAAACAGCCTCCAATCGCTCTGAAACGCTCATTTTTGACATAAGCCACTTTTCACCTTTAATGAATGAAATTCCAGGTAAAAACTCCTTTGCCATGAAGAAGATCCAAATTCAACCAGTTCAGGCTAGTAAACCTGTTTGAAAGACCTTTTTTCAGTGAAATGCAGCTTAGTGCAAAAACAGGCTGCTCTCGCTCTGAAACGCTCATTTTTCACATAAGCCACTTTTCAGCCTTAGGAGACTGTACAGTGCTAAAACAGCCTCCTATCGCTCTGAAACGCTCATTTTTGACATAAGCCACTTTTCAGCCTTAATGAATTAAATTCCAGGTAAAAACTCCTTTGCCATGAAGAAGATCCAAATTCAACAAGTTCAGGCTAGTAAACCTGTTTGAAAGACCTTTTTTCAGTGAAATGCAGCTTAGTGCAAAAACAGGCTGCTCTCGCTCTGAAACGCTCATTTTTCACATAAGCCACTTTTCAGCCTTAGGCGACTGTACAGTGCTAAAACAGCCTCCAATCGCTCTGAAACGCTCATTTTTGACATAAGCCACTTTTCACCTTTAATGAATGAAATTCCAGGTAAATACTCCTTTGCCATGAAGAAGATCCAAATTCAACCAGTTCAGGCTAGTAAACCTGTTTGAAAGACCTTTTTTCAGTGAAATGCAGCTTAGTGCAAAAACAGGCTGCTCTCGCTCGGAAACGCTCATTTTTCACATAAGCCACTTTTCAGCGCTAAAACAGCCTCCAATCGCTCTGAAACGCTCATTTTTGACATAACCCACTTTTCAGCCTTAATGAATTAAATTCCAGGTAAAAACTCCTTTGCCATGAAGAAGATCCAAATTCAACAAGTTCAGGCTAGTAAACCTGTTTGAAAGACCTTTTTTCAGTGAAATGCAGCTTAGTGCAAAAACAGGCTGCTCTCGCTCTGAAACGCTCATTTTTCACATAAGCCACTTTTCAGCCTTAGGCGACTGTACAGTGCTAAAACAGCCTCCAATCGCTCTGAAACGCTCATTTTTGACATAAGCCACTTTTCACCTTTAATGAATGAAATTCCAGGTAAAAACTCCTTTGCCATGAAGAAGATCCAAATTCAACCAGTTCAGGCTAGTAAACCTGTTTGAAAGACCTTTTTTCAGTGAAATGCAGCTTAGTGCAAAAACAGGCTGCTCTCGCTCTGAAACGCTCATTTTTCACATAAGCCACTTTTCAGCGCTAAAACAGCCTCCAATCGCTCTGAAACGCTCATTTTTGACATAAGCCACTTTTCAGCCTTAATGAATTAAATTCCAGGTAAAAACTCCTTTGCCATGAAGAAGATCCAAATTCAACAAGTTCAGGCTAGTAAACCTGTTTGAAAGACCTTTTTTCAGTGAAATGCAGCTTAGTGCAAAAACAGGCTGCTCTCGCTCTGAAACGCTCATTTTTCACATAAGCCACTTTTCAGCCTTAGGCGACTGTACAGTGCTAAAACAGCCTCCAATCGCTCTGAAACGCTCATTTTTGACATAAGCCACTTTTCACCTTTAATGAATGAAATTCCAGGTAAAAACTCCTTTGCCATGAAGAAGATCCAAATTCAACCAGTTCAGGCTAGTAAACCTGTTTGAAAGACCTTTTTTCAGTGAAATGCAGCTTAGTGCAAAAACAGGCTGCTCTCGCTCTGAAACGCTCATTTTTCACATAAGCCACTTTTCAGCGCTAAAACAGCCTCCAATCGCTCTGAAACGCTCATTTTTGACATAAGCCACTTTTCACCTTTAATGAATGAAATTCCAGGTAAAAACTCCTTTGCCATGAAGAAGATCCAAATTCAACCAGTTCAGGCTAGTAAACCTGTTTGAAAGACCTTTTTTCAGTGAAATGCAGCTTAGTGCAAAAACAGGCTGCTCTCGCTCTGAAACGCTCATTTTTCACATAAGCCACTTTTCAGCGCTAAAACAGCCTCCAATCGCTCTGAAACGCTCATTTTTCACATAAGCCACTTTTCACCTTTAATGAATGAAATTCCAGGTAAAAACTCCTTTGCCATGAAGAAGATCCAAATTCAACCAGTTCAGGCTAGTAAACCTGTTTGAAAGACCTTTTTTCAGTGAAATGCAGCTTAGTGCAAAAACAGGCTGCTCTCGCTCTGAAACGCTCATTTTTCACATAAGCCACTTTTCAGCCTTAGGAGACTGTACAGTGCTAAAACAGCCTCCTATCGCTCTGAAACGCTCATTTTTGACATAACCCACTTTTCAGCCTTAATGAATTAAATTCCAGGTAAAAACTCCTTTGCCATGAAGAAGATCCAAATTCAACTAGTTCAGGCTAGTAAACCTGTTTGAAAGACCTTTTTTCAGTGAAATGCAGCTTAGTGCAAAAACAGGCTGCTCTCGCTCGGAAACGCTCATTTTTCACATAAGCCACTTTTCAGCGCTAAAACAGCCTCCAATCGCTCTGAAACGCTCATTTTTGACATAAGCCACTTTTCACCTTTAATGAATGAAATTCCAGGTAAAAACTCCTTTGCCATGAAGAAGATCCAAATTCAACAAGTTCAGGCTAGTAAACCTGTTTGAAAGACCTTTTTTCAGTGAAATGCAGCTTAGTGCAAAAACAGGCTGCTCTCGCTCTGAAACGCTCATTTTTCACATAAGCCACTTTTCAGCCTTAGGCGACTGTACAGTGCTAAAACAGCCTCCAATCGCTCTGAAACGCTCATTTTTGACATAAGCCACTTTTCACCTTTAATGAATGAAATTCCAGGTAAAAACTCCTTTGCCATGAAGAAGATCCAAATTCAACTAGTTCAGGCTAGTAAACCTGTTTGAAAGACCTTTTTTCAGTGAAATGCAGCTTAGTGCAAAAACAGGCTGCTCTCGCTCGGAAACGCTCATTTTTCACATAAGCCACTTTTCAGCGCTAAAACAGCCGCCAATCGCTCTGAAACGCTCATTTTTGACATAAGCCACTTTTCACCTTTAATGAATGAAATTCCAGGTAAAAACTCCTTTGCCATGAAGAAGATCCAAATTCAACCAGTTCAGGCTAGTAAACCTGTTTGAAAGACCTTTTTTCAGTGAAATGCAGCTTAGTGCAAAAACAGGCTGCTCTCGCTCGGAAACGCTCATTTTTCACATAAGCCACTTTTCAGCGCTAAAACAGCCTCCAATCGCTCTGAAACGCTCATTTTTGACATAAGCCACTTTTCACCTTTAATGAATGAAATTCCAGGTAAAAACTCCTTTGCCATGAAGAAGATCCAAATTCAACCAGTTCAGGCTAGTAAACCTGTTTGAAAGACCTTTTTTCAGTGAAATGCAGCTTAGTGCAAAAACAGGCTGCTCTCGCTCTGAAACGCTCATTTTTCACATAAGCCACTTTTCAGCGCTAAAACAGCCTCCAATCGCTCTGAAACGCTCATTTTTGACATAAGCCACTTTTCACCTTTAATGAATGAAATTCCAGGTAAAAACTCCTTTGCCATGAAGAAGATCCAAATTCAACCAGTTCAGGCTAGTAAACCTGTTTGAAAGACCTTTTTTCAGTGAAATGCAGCTTAGTGCAAAAACAGGCTGCTCTCGCTCTGAAACGCTCATTTTTCACATAAGCCACTTTTCAGCCTTAGGCGACTGTACAGTGCTAAAACAGCCTCCAATCGCTCTGAAACGCTCATTTTTGACATAAGCCACTTTTCACCTTTAATGAATGAAATTCCAGGTAAAAACTCCTTTGCCATGAAGAAGATCCAAATTCAACCAGTTCAGGCTAGTAAACCTGTTTGAAAGACCTTTTTTCAGTGAAATGCAGCTTAGTGCAAAAACAGGCTGCTCTCGCTCTGAAACGCTCATTTTTCACATAAGCCACTTTTCAGCGCTAAAACAGCCTCCAATCGCTCTGAAACGCTCATTTTTCACATAAGCCACTTTTCACCTTTAATGAATGAAATTCCAGGTAAAAACTCCTTTGCCATGAAGAAGATCCAAATTCAACCAGTTCAGGCTAGTAAACCTGTTTGAAAGACCTTTTTTCAGTGAAATGCAGCTTAGTGCAAAAACAGGCTGCTCTCGCTCTGAAACGCTCATTTTTCACATAAGCCACTTTTCAGCCTTAGGAGACTGTACAGTGCTAAAACAGCCTCCTATCGCTCTGAAACGCTCATTTTTGACATAACCCACTTTTCAGCCTTAATGAATTAAATTCCAGGTAAAAACTCCTTTGCCATGAAGAAGATCCAAATTCAACTAGTTCAGGCTAGTAAACCTGTTTGAAAGACCTTTTTTCAGTGAAATGCAGCTTAGTGCAAAAACAGGCTGCTCTCGCTCGGAAACGCTCATTTTTCACATAAGCCACTTTTCAGCGCTAAAACAGCCTCCAATCGCTCTGAAACGCTCATTTTTGACATAAGCCACTTTTCACCTTTAATGAATGAAATTCCAGGTAAAAACTCCTTTGCCATGAAGAAGATCCAAATTCAACAAGTTCAGGCTAGTAAACCTGTTTGAAAGACCTTTTTTCAGTGAAATGCAGCTTAGTGCAAAAACAGGCTGCTCTCGCTCTGAAACGCTCATTTTTCACATAAGCCACTTTTCAGCCTTAGGCGACTGTACAGTGCTAAAACAGCCTCCAATCGCTCTGAAACGCTCATTTTTGACATAAGCCACTTTTCACCTTTAATGAATGAAATTCCAGGTAAAAACTCCTTTGCCATGAAGAAGATCCAAATTCAACCAGTTCAGGCTAGTAAACCTGTTTGAAAGACCTTTTTTCAGTGAAATGCAGCTTAGTGCAAAAACAGGCTGCTCTCGCTCTGAAACGCTCATTTTTCACATAAGCCACTTTTCAGCGCTAAAACAGCCTCCAATCGCTCTGAAACGCTCATTTTTCACATAAGCCACTTTTCACCTTTAATGAATGAAATTCCAGGTAAAAACTCCTTTGCCATGAAGAAGATCCAAATTCAACCAGTTCAGGCTAGTAAACCTGTTTGAAAGACCTTTTTTCAGTGAAATGCAGCTTAGTGCAAAAACAGGCTGCTCTCGCTCTGAAACGCTCATTTTTCACATAAGCCACTTTTCAGCGCTAAAACAGCCTCCAATCGCTCTGAAACGCTCATTTTTGACATAAGCCACTTTTCAGCCTTAATGAATTAAATTCCAGGTAAAAACTCCTTTGCCATGAAGAAGATCCAAATTCAACAAGTTCAGGCTAGTAAACCTGTTTGAAAGACCTTTTTTCAGTGAAATGCAGCTTAGTGCAAAAACAGGCTGCTCTCGCTCTGAAACGCTCATTTTTCACATAAGCCACTTTTCAGCCTTAGGCGACTGTACAGTGCTAAAACAGCCTCCAATCGCTCTGAAACGCTCATTTTTGACATAAGCCACTTTTCACCTTTAATGAATGAAATTCCAGGTAAAAACTCCTTTGCCATGAAGAAGATCCAAATTCAACCAGTTCAGGCTAGTAAACCTGTTTGAAAGACCTTTTTTCAGTGAAATGCAGCTTAGTGCAAAAACAGGCTGCTCTCGCTCTGAAACGCTCATTTTTCACATAAGCCACTTTTCAGCGCTAAAACAGCCTCCAATCGCTCTGAAACGCTCATTTTTGACATAAGCCACTTTTCACCTTTAATGAATGAAATTCCAGGTAAAAACTCCTTTGCCATGAAGAAGATCCAAATTCAACCAGTTCAGGCTAGTAAACCTGTTTGAAAGACCTTTTTTCAGTGAAATGCAGCTTAGTGCAAAAACAGGCTGCTCTCGCTCTGAAACGCTCATTTTTCACATAAGCCACTTTTCAGCGCTAAAACAGCCTCCAATCGCTCTGAAACGCTCATTTTTCACATAAGCCACTTTTCACCTTTAATGAATGAAATTCCAGGTAAAAACTCCTTTGCCATGAAGAAGATCCAAATTCAACCAGTTCAGGCTAGTAAACCTGTTTGAAAGACCTTTTTTCAGTGAAATGCAGCTTAGTGCAAAAACAGGCTGCTCTCGCTCTGAAACGCTCATTTTTCACATAAGCCACTTTTCAGCCTTAGGAGACTGTACAGTGCTAAAACAGCCTCCTATCGCTCTGAAACGCTCATTTTTGACATAACCCACTTTTCAGCCTTAATGAATTAAATTCCAGGTAAAAACTCCTTTGCCATGAAGAAGATCCAAATTCAACTAGTTCAGGCTAGTAAACCTGTTTGAAAGACCTTTTTTCAGTGAAATGCAGCTTAGTGCAAAAACAGGCTGCTCTCGCTCGGAAACGCTCATTTTTCACATAAGCCACTTTTCAGCGCTAAAACAGCCTCCAATCGCTCTGAAACGCTCATTTTTGACATAAGCCACTTTTCACCTTTAATGAATGAAATTCCAGGTAAAAACTCCTTTGCCATGAAGAAGATCCAAATTCAACAAGTTCAGGCTAGTAAACCTGTTTGAAAGACCTTTTTTCAGTGAAATGCAGCTTAGTGCAAAAACAGGCTGCTCTCGCTCTGAAACGCTCATTTTTCACATAAGCCACTTTTCAGCCTTAGGCGACTGTACAGTGCTAAAACAGCCTCCAATCGCTCTGAAACGCTCATTTTTGACATAAGCCACTTTTCACCTTTAATGAATGAAATTCCAGGTAAAAACTCCTTTGCCATGAAGAAGATCCAAATTCAACTAGTTCAGGCTAGTAAACCTGTTTGAAAGACCTTTTTTCAGTGAAATGCAGCTTAGTGCAAAAACAGGCTGCTCTCGCTCGGAAACGCTCATTTTTCACATAAGCCACTTTTCAGCGCTAAAACAGCCGCCAATCGCTCTGAAACGCTCATTTTTGACATAAGCCACTTTTCACCTTTAATGAATGAAATTCCAGGTAAAAACTCCTTTGCCATGAAGAAGATCCAAATTCAACCAGTTCAGGCTAGTAAACCTGTTTGAAAGACCTTTTTTCAGTGAAATGCAGCTTAGTGCAAAAACAGGCTGCTCTCGCTCGGAAACGCTCATTTTTCACATAAGCCACTTTTCAGCGCTAAAACAGCCTCCAATCGCTCTGAAACGCTCATTTTTGACATAAGCCACTTTTCACCTTTAATGAATGAAATTCCAGGTAAAAACTCCTTTGCCATGAAGAAGATCCAAATTCAACCAGTTCAGGCTAGTAAACCTGTTTGAAAGACCTTTTTTCAGTGAAATGCAGCTTAGTGCAAAAACAGGCTGCTCTCGCTCTGAAACGCTCATTTTTCACATAAGCCACTTTTCAGCGCTAAAACAGCCTCCAATCGCTCTGAAACGCTCATTTTTGACATAAGCCACTTTTCACCTTTAATGAATGAAATTCCAGGTAAAAACTCCTTTGCCATGAAGAAGATCCAAATTCAACCAGTTCAGGCTAGTAAACCTGTTTGAAAGACCTTTTTTCAGTGAAATGCAGCTTAGTGCAAAAACAGGCTGCTCTCGCTCTGAAACGCTCATTTTTCACATAAGCCACTTTTCAGCCTTAGGCGACTGTACAGTGCTAAAACAGCCTCCAATCGCTCTGAAACGCTCATTTTTGACATAAGCCACTTTTCACCTTTAATGAATGAAATTCCAGGTAAAAACTCCTTTGCCATGAAGAAGATCCAAATTCAACCAGTTCAGGCTAGTAAACCTGTTTGAAAGACCTTTTTTCAGTGAAATGCAGCTTAGTGCAAAAACAGGCTGCTCTCGCTCTGAAACGCTCATTTTTCACATAAGCCACTTTTCAGCGCTAAAACAGCCTCCAATCGCTCTGAAACGCTCATTTTTCACATAAGCCACTTTTCACCTTTAATGAATGAAATTCCAGGTAAAAACTCCTTTGCCATGAAGAAGATCCAAATTCAACCAGTTCAGGCTAGTAAACCTGTTTGAAAGACCTTTTTTCAGTGAAATGCAGCTTAGTGCAAAAACAGGCTGCTCTCGCTCTGAAACGCTCATTTTTCACATAAGCCACTTTTCAGCCTTAGGAGACTGTACAGTGCTAAAACAGCCTCCTATCGCTCTGAAACGCTCATTTTTGACATAACCCACTTTTCAGCCTTAATGAATTAAATTCCAGGTAAAAACTCCTTTGCCATGAAGAAGATCCAAATTCAACTAGTTCAGGCTAGTAAACCTGTTTGAAAGACCTTTTTTCAGTGAAATGCAGCTTAGTGCAAAAACAGGCTGCTCTCGCTCGGAAACGCTCATTTTTCACATAAGCCACTTTTCAGCGCTAAAACAGCCTCCAATCGCTCTGAAACGCTCATTTTTGACATAAGCCACTTTTCACCTTTAATGAATGAAATTCCAGGTAAAAACTCCTTTGCCATGAAGAAGATCCAAATTCAACCAGTTCAGGCTAGTAAACCTGTTTGAAAGACCTTTTTTCAGTGAAATGCAGCTTAGTGCAAAAACAGGCTGCTCTCGCTCTGAAACGCTCATTTTTCACATAAGCCACTTTTCAGCGCTAAAACAGCCTCCAATCGCTCTGAAACGCTCATTTTTGACATAAGCCACTTTTCACCTTTAATGAATGAAATTCCAGGTAAAAACTCCTTTGCCATGAAGAAGATCCAAATTCAACCAGTTCAGGCTAGTAAACCTGTTTGAAAGACCTTTTTTCAGTGAAATGCAGCTTAGTGCAAAAACAGGCTGCTCTCGCTCTGAAACGCTCATTTTTCACATAAGCCACTTTTCAGCCTTAGGCGACTGTACAGTGCTAAAACAGCCTCCAATCGCTCTGAAACGCTCATTTTTGACATAAGCCACTTTTCACCTTTAATGAATGAAATTCCAGGTAAAAACTCCTTTGCCATGAAGAAGATCCAAATTCAACCAGTTCAGGCTAGTAAACCTGTTTGAAAGACCTTTTTTCAGTGAAATGCAGCTTAGTGCAAAAACAGGCTGCTCTCGCTCTGAAACGCTCATTTTTCACATAAGCCACTTTTCAGCGCTAAAACAGCCTCCAATCGCTCTGAAACGCTCATTTTTCACATAAGCCACTTTTCACCTTTAATGAATGAAATTCCAGGTAAAAACTCCTTTGCCATGAAGAAGATCCAAATTCAACCAGTTCAGGCTAGTAAACCTGTTTGAAAGACCTTTTTTCAGTGAAATGCAGCTTAGTGCAAAAACAGGCTGCTCTCGCTCTGAAACGCTCATTTTTCACATAAGCCACTTTTCAGCCTTAGGAGACTGTACAGTGCTAAAACAGCCTCCTATCGCTCTGAAACGCTCATTTTTGACATAACCCACTTTTCAGCCTTAATGAATTAAATTCCAGGTAAAAACTCCTTTGCCATGAAGAAGATCCAAATTCAACTAGTTCAGGCTAGTAAACCTGTTTGAAAGACCTTTTTTCAGTGAAATGCAGCTTAGTGCAAAAACAGGCTGCTCTCGCTCGGAAACGCTCATTTTTCACATAAGCCACTTTTCAGCGCTAAAACAGCCTCCAATCGCTCTGAAACGCTCATTTTTGACATAAGCCACTTTTCACCTTTAATGAATGAAATTCCAGGTAAAAACTCCTTTGCCATGAAGAAGATCCAAATTCAACAAGTTCAGGCTAGTAAACCTGTTTGAAAGACCTTTTTTCAGTGAAATGCAGCTTAGTGCAAAAACAGGCTGCTCTCGCTCTGAAACGCTCATTTTTCACATAAGCCACTTTTCAGCCTTAGGCGACTGTACAGTGCTAAAACAGCCTCCAATCGCTCTGAAACGCTCATTTTTGACATAAGCCACTTTTCACCTTTAATGAATGAAATTCCAGGTAAAAACTCCTTTGCCATGAAGAAGATCCAAATTCAACCAGTTCAGGCTAGTAAACCTGTTTGAAAGACCTTTTTTCAGTGAAATGCAGCTTAGTGCAAAAACAGGCTGCTCTCGCTCTGAAACGCTCATTTTTCACATAAGCCACTTTTCAGCGCTAAAACAGCCTCCAATCGCTCTGAAACGCTCATTTTTCACATAAGCCACTTTTCACCTTTAATGAATGAAATTCCAGGTAAAAACTCCTTTGCCATGAAGAAGATCCAAATTCAACCAGTTCAGGCTAGTAAACCTGTTTGAAAGACCTTTTTTCAGTGAAATGCAGCTTAGTGCAAAAACAGGCTGCTCTCGCTCTGAAACGCTCATTTTTCACATAAGCCACTTTTCAGCCTTAGGAGACTGTACAGTGCTAAAACAGCCTCCTATCGCTCTGAAACGCTCATTTTTGACATAACCCACTTTTCAGCCTTAATGAATTAAATTCCAGGTAAAAACTCCTTTGCCATGAAGAAGATCCAAATTCAACTAGTTCAGGCTAGTAAACCTGTTTGAAAGACCTTTTTTCAGTGAAATGCAGCTTAGTGCAAAAACAGGCTGCTCTCGCTCGGAAACGCTCATTTTTCACATAAGCCACTTTTCAGCGCTAAAACAGCCTCCAATCGCTCTGAAACGCTCATTTTTGACATAAGCCACTTTTCACCTTTAATGAATGAAATTCCAGGTAAAAACTCCTTTGCCATGAAGAAGATCCAAATTCAACCAGTTCAGGCTAGTAAACCTGTTTGAAAGACCTTTTTTCAGTGAAATGCAGCTTAGTGCAAAAACAGGCTGCTCTCGCTCTGAAACGCTCATTTTTCACATAAGCCACTTTTCAGCCTTAGGCGACTGTACAGTGCTAAAACAGCCTCCAATCGCTCTGAAACGCTCATTTTTGACATAAGCCACTTTTCACCTTTAATGAATGAAATTCCAGGTAAAAACTCCTTTGCCATGAAGAAGATCCAAATTCAACCAGTTCAGGCTAGTAAACCTGTTTGAAAGACCTTTTTTCAGTGAAATGCAGCTTAGTGCAAAAACAGGCTGCTCTCGCTCTGAAACGCTCATTTTTCACATAAGCCACTTTTCAGCCTTAGGAGACTGTACAGTGCTAAAACAGCCTCCTATCGCTCTGAAACGCTCATTTTTGACATAAGCCACTTTTCAGCCTTAATGAATTAAATTCCAGGTAAAAACTCCTTTGCCATGAAGAAGATCCAAATTCAACAAGTTCAGGCTAGTAAACCTGTTTGAAAGACCTTTTTTCAGTGAAATGCAGCTTAGTGCAAAAACAGGCTGCTCTCGCTCTGAAACGCTCATTTTTCACATAAGCCACTTTTCAGCCTTAGGAGACTGTACAGTGCTAAAACAGCCTCCTATCGCTCTGAAACGCTCATTTTTGACATAACCCACTTTTCAGCCTTAATGAATTAAATTCCAGGTAAAAACTCCTTTGCCATGAAGAAGATCCAAATTCAACTAGTTCAGGCTAGTAAACCTGTTTGAAAGACCTTTTTTCAGTGAAATGCAGCTTAGTGCAAAAACAGGCTGCTCTCGCTCGGAAACGCTCATTTTTCACATAAGCCACTTTTCAGCCTTAGGAGACTGTACAGTGCTAAAACAGCCTCCTATCGCTCTGAAACGCTCATTTTTGACATAACCCACTTTTCAGCCTTAATGAATTAAATTCCAGGTAAAAACTCCTTTGCCATGAAGAAGATCCAAATTCAACTAGTTCAGGCTAGTAAACCTGTTTGAAAGACCTTTTTTCAGTGAAATGCAGCTTAGTGCAAAAACAGGCTGCTCTCGCTCGGAAACGCTCATTTTTCACATAAGCCACTTTTCAGCGCTAAAACAGCCTCCAATCGCTCTGAAACGCTCATTTTTGACATAAGCCACTTTTCACCTTTAATGAATGAAATTCCAGGTAAAAACTCCTTTGCCATGAAGAAGATCCAAATTCAACAAGTTCAGGCTAGTAAACCTGTTTGAAAGACCTTTTTTCAGTGAAATGCAGCTTAGTGCAAAAACAGGCTGCTCTCGCTCTGAAACGCTCATTTTTCACATAAGCCACTTTTCAGCCTTAGGCGACTGTACAGTGCTAAAACAGCCTCCAATCGCTCTGAAACGCTCATTTTTGACATAAGCCACTTTTCACCTTTAATGAATGAAATTCCAGGTAAAAACTCCTTTGCCATGAAGAAGATCCAAATTCAACTAGTTCAGGCTAGTAAACCTGTTTGAAAGACCTTTTTTCAGTGAAATGCAGCTTAGTGCAAAAACAGGCTGCTCTCGCTCGGAAACGCTCATTTTTCACATAAGCCACTTTTCAGCGCTAAAACAGCCGCCAATCGCTCTGAAACGCTCATTTTTGACATAAGCCACTTTTCACCTTTAATGAATGAAATTCCAGGTAAAAACTCCTTTGCCATGAAGAAGATCCAAATTCAACCAGTTCAGGCTAGTAAACCTGTTTGAAAGACCTTTTTTCAGTGAAATGCAGCTTAGTGCAAAAACAGGCTGCTCTCGCTCGGAAACGCTCATTTTTCACATAAGCCACTTTTCAGCGCTAAAACAGCCTCCAATCGCTCTGAAACGCTCATTTTTGACATAAGCCACTTTTCACCTTTAATGAATGAAATTCCAGGTAAAAACTCCTTTGCCATGAAGAAGATCCAAATTCAACCAGTTCAGGCTAGTAAACCTGTTTGAAAGACCTTTTTTCAGTGAAATGCAGCTTAGTGCAAAAACAGGCTGCTCTCGCTCTGAAACGCTCATTTTTCACATAAGCCACTTTTCAGCGCTAAAACAGCCTCCAATCGCTCTGAAACGCTCATTTTTGACATAAGCCACTTTTCACCTTTAATGAATGAAATTCCAGGTAAAAACTCCTTTGCCATGAAGAAGATCCAAATTCAACCAGTTCAGGCTAGTAAACCTGTTTGAAAGACCTTTTTTCAGTGAAATGCAGCTTAGTGCAAAAACAGGCTGCTCTCGCTCTGAAACGCTCATTTTTCACATAAGCCACTTTTCAGCCTTAGGCGACTGTACAGTGCTAAAACAGCCTCCAATCGCTCTGAAACGCTCATTTTTGACATAAGCCACTTTTCACCTTTAATGAATGAAATTCCAGGTAAAAACTCCTTTGCCATGAAGAAGATCCAAATTCAACCAGTTCAGGCTAGTAAACCTGTTTGAAAGACCTTTTTTCAGTGAAATGCAGCTTAGTGCAAAAACAGGCTGCTCTCGCTCTGAAACGCTCATTTTTCACATAAGCCACTTTTCAGCGCTAAAACAGCCTCCAATCGCTCTGAAACGCTCATTTTTCACATAAGCCACTTTTCACCTTTAATGAATGAAATTCCAGGTAAAAACTCCTTTGCCATGAAGAAGATCCAAATTCAACTAGTTCAGGCTAGTAAACCTGTTTGAAAGACCTTTTTTCAGTGAAATGCAGCTTAGTGCAAAAACAGGCTGCTCTCGCTCGGAAACGCTCATTTTTCACATAAGCCACTTTTCAGCGCTAAAACAGCCGCCAATCGCTCTGAAACGCTCATTTTTGACATAAGCCACTTTTCACCTTTAATGAATGAAATTCCAGGTAAAAACTCCTTTGCCATGAAGAAGATCCAAATTCAACCAGTTCAGGCTAGTAAACCTGTTTGAAAGACCTTTTTTCAGTGAAATGCAGCTTAGTGCAAAAACAGGCTGCTCTCGCTCGGAAACGCTCATTTTTCACATAAGCCACTTTTCAGCGCTAAAACAGCCTCCAATCGCTCTGAAACGCTCATTTTTGACATAAGCCACTTTTCACCTTTAATGAATGAAATTCCAGGTAAAAACTCCTTTGCCATGAAGAAGATCCAAATTCAACCAGTTCAGGCTAGTAAACCTGTTTGAAAGACCTTTTTTCAGTGAAATGCAGCTTAGTGCAAAAACAGGCTGCTCTCGCTCTGAAACGCTCATTTTTCACATAAGCCACTTTTCAGCGCTAAAACAGCCTCCAATCGCTCTGAAACGCTCATTTTTGACATAAGCCACTTTTCACCTTTAATGAATGAAATTCCAGGTAAAAACTCCTTTGCCATGAAGAAGATCCAAATTCAACCAGTTCAGGCTAGTAAACCTGTTTGAAAGACCTTTTTTCAGTGAAATGCAGCTTAGTGCAAAAACAGGCTGCTCTCGCTCTGAAACGCTCATTTTTCACATAAGCCACTTTTCAGCCTTAGGCGACTGTACAGTGCTAAAACAGCCTCCAATCGCTCTGAAACGCTCATTTTTGACATAAGCCACTTTTCACCTTTAATGAATGAAATTCCAGGTAAAAACTCCTTTGCCATGAAGAAGATCCAAATTCAACCAGTTCAGGCTAGTAAACCTGTTTGAAAGACCTTTTTTCAGTGAAATGCAGCTTAGTGCAAAAACAGGCTGCTCTCGCTCTGAAACGCTCATTTTTCACATAAGCCACTTTTCAGCGCTAAAACAGCCTCCAATCGCTCTGAAACGCTCATTTTTCACATAAGCCACTTTTCACCTTTAATGAATGAAATTCCAGGTAAAAACTCCTTTGCCATGAAGAAGATCCAAATTCAACCAGTTCAGGCTAGTAAACCTGTTTGAAAGACCTTTTTTCAGTGAAATGCAGCTTAGTGCAAAAACAGGCTGCTCTCGCTCTGAAACGCTCATTTTTCACATAAGCCACTTTTCAGCCTTAGGAGACTGTACAGTGCTAAAACAGCCTCCTATCGCTCTGAAACGCTCATTTTTGACATAACCCACTTTTCAGCCTTAATGAATTAAATTCCAGGTAAAAACTCCTTTGCCATGAAGAAGATCCAAATTCAACTAGTTCAGGCTAGTAAACCTGTTTGAAAGACCTTTTTTCAGTGAAATGCAGCTTAGTGCAAAAACAGGCTGCTCTCGCTCGGAAACGCTCATTTTTCACATAAGCCACTTTTCAGCGCTAAAACAGCCTCCAATCGCTCTGAAACGCTCATTTTTGACATAAGCCACTTTTCACCTTTAATGAATGAAATTCCAGGTAAAAACTCCTTTGCCATGAAGAAGATCCAAATTCAACAAGTTCAGGCTAGTAA
Organism: Pagrus pagrus; assembly: GCF_965226575.1. Classification (NCBI taxonomy): domain Eukaryota; kingdom Metazoa; phylum Chordata; class Actinopteri; order Spariformes; family Sparidae; genus Pagrus; species Pagrus pagrus. The sequence goes on along the minus strand of NW_028175240.1, from coordinate 9,538 downwards.
ACCTGTTTGAAAGACCTTTTTTCAGTGAAATGCAGCTTAGTGCAAAAACAGGCTGCTCTCGCTCTGAAACGCTCATTTTTCACATAAGCCACTTTTCAGCCTTAGGCGACTGTACAGTGCTAAAACAGCCTCCAATCGCTCTGAAACGCTCATTTTTGACATAAGCCACTTTTCACCTTTAATGAATGAAATTCCAGGTAAAAACTCCTTTGCCATGAAGAAGATCCAAATTCAACCAGTTCAGGCTAGTAAACCTGTTTGAAAGACCTTTTTTCAGTGAAATGCAGCTTAGTGCAAAAACAGGCTGCTCTCGCTCTGAAACGCTCATTTTTCACATAAGCCACTTTTCAGCGCTAAAACAGCCTCCAATCGCTCTGAAACGCTCATTTTTCACATAAGCCACTTTTCACCTTTAATGAATGAAATTCCAGGTAAAAACTCCTTTGCCATGAAGAAGATCCAAATTCAACCAGTTCAGGCTAGTAAACCTGTTTGAAAGACCTTTTTTCAGTGAAATGCAGCTTAGTGCAAAAACAGGCTGCTCTCGCTCTGAAACGCTCATTTTTCACATAAGCCACTTTTCAGCCTTAGGAGACTGTACAGTGCTAAAACAGCCTCCTATCGCTCTGAAACGCTCATTTTTGACATAACCCACTTTTCAGCCTTAATGAATTAAATTCCAGGTAAAAACTCCTTTGCCATGAAGAAGATCCAAATTCAACTAGTTCAGGCTAGTAAACCTGTTTGAAAGACCTTTTTTCAGTGAAATGCAGCTTAGTGCAAAAACAGGCTGCTCTCGCTCGGAAACGCTCATTTTTCACATAAGCCACTTTTCAGCGCTAAAACAGCCTCCAATCGCTCTGAAACGCTCATTTTTGACATAAGCCACTTTTCACCTTTAATGAATGAAATTCCAGGTAAAAACTCCTTTGCCATGAAGAAGATCCAAATTCAACCAGTTCAGGCTAGTAAACCTGTTTGAAAGACCTTTTTTCAGTGAAATGCAGCTTAGTGCAAAAACAGGCTGCTCTCGCTCTGAAACGCTCATTTTTCACATAAGCCACTTTTCAGCCTTAGGCGACTGTACAGTGCTAAAACAGCCTCCAATCGCTCTGAAACGCTCATTTTTGACATAAGCCACTTTTCACCTTTAATGAATGAAATTCCAGGTAAAAACTCCTTTGCCATGAAGAAGATCCAAATTCAACCAGTTCAGGCTAGTAAACCTGTTTGAAAGACCTTTTTTCAGTGAAATGCAGCTTAGTGCAAAAACAGGCTGCTCTCGCTCTGAAACGCTCATTTTTCACATAAGCCACTTTTCAGCCTTAGGAGACTGTACAGTGCTAAAACAGCCTCCTATCGCTCTGAAACGCTCATTTTTGACATAAGCCACTTTTCAGCCTTAATGAATTAAATTCCAGGTAAAAACTCCTTTGCCATGAAGAAGATCCAAATTCAACAAGTTCAGGCTAGTAAACCTGTTTGAAAGACCTTTTTTCAGTGAAATGCAGCTTAGTGCAAAAACAGGCTGCTCTCGCTCTGAAACGCTCATTTTTCACATAAGCCACTTTTCAGCCTTAGGAGACTGTACAGTGCTAAAACAGCCTCCTATCGCTCTGAAACGCTCATTTTTGACATAACCCACTTTTCAGCCTTAATGAATTAAATTCCAGGTAAAAACTCCTTTGCCATGAAGAAGATCCAAATTCAACTAGTTCAGGCTAGTAAACCTGTTTGAAAGACCTTTTTTCAGTGAAATGCAGCTTAGTGCAAAAACAGGCTGCTCTCGCTCGGAAACGCTCATTTTTCACATAAGCCACTTTTCAGCGCTAAAACAGCCTCCAATCGCTCTGAAACGCTCATTTTTGACATAAGCCACTTTTCACCTTTAATGAATGAAATTCCAGGTAAAAACTCCTTTGCCATGAAGAAGATCCAAATTCAACCAGTTCAGGCTAGTAAACCTGTTTGAAAGACCTTTTTTCAGTGAAATGCAGCTTAGTGCAAAAACAGGCTGCTCTCGCTCTGAAACGCTCATTTTTCACATAAGCCACTTTTCAGCCTTAGGCGACTGTACAGTGCTAAAACAGCCTCCAATCGCTCTGAAACGCTCATTTTTGACATAAGCCACTTTTCACCTTTAATGAATGAAATTCCAGGTAAAAACTCCTTTGCCATGAAGAAGATCCAAATTCAACCAGTTCAGGCTAGTAAACCTGTTTGAAAGACCTTTTTTCAGTGAAATGCAGCTTAGTGCAAAAACAGGCTGCTCTCGCTCTGAAACGCTCATTTTTCACATAAGCCACTTTTCAGCCTTAGGAGACTGTACAGTGCTAAAACAGCCTCCTATCGCTCTGAAACGCTCATTTTTGACATAAGCCACTTTTCAGCCTTAATGAATTAAATTCCAGGTAAAAACTCCTTTGCCATGAAGAAGATCCAAATTCAACAAGTTCAGGCTAGTAAACCTGTTTGAAAGACCTTTTTTCAGTGAAATGCAGCTTAGTGCAAAAACAGGCTGCTCTCGCTCTGAAACGCTCATTTTTCACATAAGCCACTTTTCAGCGCTAAAACAGCCTCCAATCGCTCTGAAACGCTCATTTTTCACATAAGCCACTTTTCACCTTTAATGAATGAAATTCCAGGTAAAAACTCCTTTGCCATGAAGAAGATCCAAATTCAACCAGTTCAGGCTAGTAAACCTGTTTGAAAGACCTTTTTTCAGTGAAATGCAGCTTAGTGCAAAAACAGGCTGCTCTCGCTCTGAAACGCTCATTTTTCACATAAGCCACTTTTCAGCCTTAGGAGACTGTACAGTGCTAAAACAGCCTCCTATCGCTCTGAAACGCTCATTTTTGACATAACCCACTTTTCAGCCTTAATGAATTAAATTCCAGGTAAAAACTCCTTTGCCATGAAGAAGATCCAAATTCAACTAGTTCAGGCTAGTAAACCTGTTTGAAAGACCTTTTTTCAGTGAAATGCAGCTTAGTGCAAAAACAGGCTGCTCTCGCTCGGAAACGCTCATTTTTCACATAAGCCACTTTTCAGCGCTAAAACAGCCTCCAATCGCTCTGAAACGCTCATTTTTGACATAAGCCACTTTTCACCTTTAATGAATGAAATTCCAGGTAAAAACTCCTTTGCCATGAAGAAGATCCAAATTCAACAAGTTCAGGCTAGTAAACCTGTTTGAAAGACCTTTTTTCAGTGAAATGCAGCTTAGTGCAAAAACAGGCTGCTCTCGCTCTGAAACGCTCATTTTTCACATAAGCCACTTTTCAGCCTTAGGCGACTGTACAGTGCTAAAACAGCCTCCAATCGCTCTGAAACGCTCATTTTTGACATAAGCCACTTTTCACCTTTAATGAATGAAATTCCAGGTAAAAACTCCATTGCCATGAAGAAGATCCAAATTCAACTAGTTCAGGCTAGTAAACCTGTTTGAAAGACCTTTTTTCAGTGAAATGCAGCTTAGTGCAAAAACAGGCTGCTCTCGCTCGGAAACGCTCATTTTTCACATAAGCCACTTTTCAGCGCTAAAACAGCCGCCAATCGCTCTGAAACGCTCATTTTTGACATAAGCCACTTTTCACCTTTAATGAATGAAATTCCAGGTAAAAACTCCTTTGCCATGAAGAAGATCCAAATTCAACCAGTTCAGGCTAGTAAACCTGTTTGAAAGACCTTTTTTCAGTGAAATGCAGCTTAGTGCAAAAACAGGCTGCTCTCGCTCGGAAACGCTCATTTTTCACATAAGCCACTTTTCAGCGCTAAAACAGCCTCCAATCGCTCTGAAACGCTCATTTTTGACATAAGCCACTTTTCACCTTTAATGAATGAAATTCCAGGTAAAAACTCCTTTGCCATGAAGAAGATCCAAATTCAACCAGTTCAGGCTAGTAAACCTGTTTGAAAGACCTTTTTTCAGTGAAATGCAGCTTAGTGCAAAAACAGGCTGCTCTCGCTCTGAAACGCTCATTTTTCACATAAGCCACTTTTCAGCGCTAAAACAGCCTCCAATCGCTCTGAAACGCTCATTTTTGACATAAGCCACTTTTCACCTTTAATGAATGAAATTCCAGGTAAAAACTCCTTTGCCATGAAGAAGATCCAAATTCAACCAGTTCAGGCTAGTAAACCTGTTTGAAAGACCTTTTTTCAGTGAAATGCAGCTTAGTGCAAAAACAGGCTGCTCTCGCTCTGAAACGCTCATTTTTCACATAAGCCACTTTTCAGCCTTAGGCGACTGTACAGTGCTAAAACAGCCTCCAATCGCTCTGAAACGCTCATTTTTGACATAAGCCACTTTTCACCTTTAATGAATGAAATTCCAGGTAAAAACTCCTTTGCCATGAAGAAGATCCAAATTCAACCAGTTCAGGCTAGTAAACCTGTTTGAAAGACCTTTTTTCAGTGAAATGCAGCTTAGTGCAAAAACAGGCTGCTCTCGCTCTGAAACGCTCATTTTTCACATAAGCCACTTTTCAGCCTTAGGAGACTGTACAGTGCTAAAACAGCCTCCTATCGCTCTGAAACGCTCATTTTTGACATAAGCCACTTTTCAGCCTTAATGAATTAAATTCCAGGTAAAAACTCCTTTGCCATGAAGAAGATCCAAATTCAACAAGTTCAGGCTAGTAAACCTGTTTGAAAGACCTTTTTTCAGTGAAATGCAGCTTAGTGCAAAAACAGGCTGCTCTCGCTCTGAAACGCTCATTTTTCACATAAGCCACTTTTCAGCCTTAGGCGACTGTACAGTGCTAAAACAGCCTCCAATCGCTCTGAAACGCTCATTTTTGACATAAGCCACTTTTCACCTTTAATGAATGAAATTCCAGGTAAAAACTCCTTTGCCATGAAGAAGATCCAAATTCAACCAGTTCAGGCTAGTAAACCTGTTTGAAAGACCTTTTTTCAGTGAAATGCAGCTTAGTGCAAAAACAGGCTGCTCTCGCTCTGAAACGCTCATTTTTCACATAAGCCACTTTTCAGCCTTAGGCGACTGTACAGTGCTAAACACAGCCTCCAATCGCTCTGAAACGCTCATTTTTGACATAAGCCACTTTTCACCTTTAATGAATGAAATTCCAGGTAAAAACTCCTTTGCCATGAAGAAGATCCAAATTCAACCAGTTCAGGCTAGTAAACCTGTTTGAAAGACCTTTTTTCAGTGAAATGCAGCTTAGTGCAAAAACAGGCTGCTCTCGCTCTGAAACGCTCATTTTTCACATAAGCCACTTTTCAGCCTTAGGAGACTGTACAGTGCTAAAACAGCCTCCTATCGCTCTGAAACGCTCATTTTTGACATAAGCCACTTTTCAGCCTTAATGAATTAAATTCCAGGTAAAAACTCCTTTGCCATGAAGAAGATCCAAATTCAACAAGTTCAGGCTAGTAAACCTGTTTGAAAGACCTTTTTTCAGTGAAATGCAGCTTAGTGCAAAAACAGGCTGCTCTCGCTCTGAAACGCTCATTTTTCACATAAGCCACTTTTCAGCCTTAGGCGACTGTACAGTGCTAAAACAGCCTCCAATCGCTCTGAAACGCTCATTTTTGACATAAGCCACTTTTCACCTTTAATGAATGAAATTCCAGGTAAAAACTCCTTTGCCATGAAGAAGATCCAAATTCAACCAGTTCAGGCTAGTAAACCTGTTTGAAAGACCTTTTTTCAGTGAAATGCAGCTTAGTGCAAAAACAGGCTGCTCTCGCTCGGAAACGCTCATTTTTCACATAAGCCACTTTTCAGCGCTAAAACAGCCTCCAATCGCTCTGAAACGCTCATTTTTGACATAACCCACTTTTCAGCCTTAATGAATTAATTCCAGGTAAAAACTCCTTTGCCATGAAGAAGATCCAAATTCAACAAGTTCAGGCTAGTAAACCTGTTTGAAAGACCTTTTTTCAGTGAAATGCAGCTTAGTGCAAAAACAGGCTGCTCTCGCTCTGAAACGCTCATTTTTCACATAAGCCACTTTTCAGCCTTAGGCGACTGTACAGTGCTAAAACAGCCTCCAATCGCTCTGAAACGCTCATTTTTCACATAAGCCACTTTTCACCTTTAATGAATGAAATTCCAGGTAAAAACTCCTTTGCCATGAAGAAGATCCAAATTCAACCAGTTCAGGCTAGTAAACCTGTTTGAAAGACCTTTTTTCAGTGAAATGCAGCTTAGTGCAAAAACAGGCTGCTCTCGCTCTGAAACGCTCATTTTTCACATAAGCCACTTTTCAGCCTTAGGCGACTGTACAGTGCTAAAACAGCCTCCAATCGCTCTGAAACGCTCATTTTTGACATAAGCCACTTTTCACCTTTAATGAATGAAATTCCAGGTAAAAACTCCTTTGCCATGAAGAAGATCCAAATTCAACCAGTTCAGGCTAGTAAACCTGTTTGAAAGACCTTTTTTCAGTGAAATGCAGCTTAGTGCTAAAACAGCCTCCAATCGCTCTGAAACGCTCATTTTTCACATAAGCCACTTTTCACCTTTAATGAATGAAATTCCAGGTAAAAACTCCTTTGCCATGAAGAAGATCCAAATTCAACCAGTTCAGGCTAGTAAACCTGTTTGAAAGACCTTTTTTCAGTGAAATGCAGCTTAGTGCAAAAACAGGCTGCTCTCGCTCTGAAACGCTCATTTTTCACATAAGCCACTTTTCAGCCTTAGGCGACTGTACAGTGCTAAAACAGCCTCCAATCGCTCTGAAACGCTCATTTTTGACATAAGCCACTTTTCACCTTTAATGAATGAAATTCCAGGTAAAAACTCCTTTGCCATGAAGAAGATCCAAATTCAACCAGTTCAGGCTAGTAAACCTGTTTGAAAGACCTTTTTTCAGTGAAATGCAGCTTAGTGCAAAAACAGGCTGCTCTCGCTCTGAAACGCTCATTTTTCACATAAGCCACTTTTCAGCCTTAGGAGACTGTACAGTGCTAAAACAGCCTCCTATCGCTCTGAAACGCTCATTTTTGACATAAGCCACTTTTCAGCCTTAATGAATTAAATTCCAGGTAAAAACTCCTTTGCCATGAAGAAGATCCAAATTCAACAAGTTCAGGCTAGTAAACCTGTTTGAAAGACCTTTTTTCAGTGAAATGCAGCTTAGTGCAAAAACAGGCTGCTCTCGCTCTGAAACGCTCATTTTTCACATAAGCCACTTTTCAGCCTTAGGCGACTGTACAGTGCTAAAACAGCCTCCAATCGCTCTGAAACGCTCATTTTTGACATAAGCCACTTTTCACCTTTAATGAATGAAATTCCAGGTAAAAACTCCTTTGCCATGAAGAAGATCCAAATTCAACCAGTTCAGGCTAGTAAACCTGTTTGAAAGACCTTTTTTCAGTGAAATGCAGCTTAGTGCAAAAACAGGCTGCTCTCGCTCTGAAACGCTCATTTTTCACATAAGCCACTTTTCAGCCTTAGGAGACTGTACAGTGCTAAAACAGCCTCCTATCGCTCTGAAACGCTCATTTTTGACATAAGCCACTTTTCAGCCTTAATGAATTAAATTCCAGGTAAAAACTCCTTTGCCATGAAGAAGATCCAAATTCAACAAGTTCAGGCTAGTAAACCTGTTTGAAAGACCTTTTTTCAGTGAAATGCAGCTTAGTGCAAAAACAGGCTGCTCTCGCTCTGAAACGCTCATTTTTCACATAAGCCACTTTTCAGCCTTAGGCGACTGTACAGTGCTAAAACAGCCTCCAATCGCTCTGAAACGCTCATTTTTGACATAAGCCACTTTTCACCTTTAATGAATGAAATTCCAGGTAAAAACTCCTTTGCCATGAAGAAGATCCAAATTCAACCAGTTCAGGCTAGTAAACCTGTTTGAAAGACCTTTTTTCAGTGAAATGCAGCTTAGTGCAAAAACAGGCTGCTCTCGCTCTGAAACGCTCATTTTTCACATAAGCCACTTTTCAGCGCTAAAACAGCCTCCAATCGCTCTGAAACGCTCATTTTTCACATAAGCCACTTTTCACCTTTAATGAATGAAATTCCAGGTAAAAACTCCTTTGCCATGAAGAAGATCCAAATTCAACCAGTTCAGGCTAGTAAACCTGTTTGAAAGACCTTTTTCAGTGAAATGCAGCTTAGTGCAAAAACAGGCTGCTCTCGCTCTGAAACGCTCATTTTTCACATAAGCCACTTTTCAGCCTTAGGAGACTGTACAGTGCTAAAACAGCCTCCTATCGCTCTGAAACGCTCATTTTTGACATAACCCACTTTTCAGCCTTAATGAATTAAATTCCAGGTAAAAACTCCTTTGCCATGAAGAAGATCCAAATTCAACTAGTTCAGGCTAGTAAACCTGTTTGAAAGACCTTTTTTCAGTGAAATGCAGCTTAGTGCAAAAACAGGCTGCTCTCGCTCGGAAACGCTCATTTTTCACATAAGCCACTTTTCAGCGCTAAAACAGCCTCCAATCGCTCTGAAACGCTCATTTTTGACATAAGCCACTTTTCACCTTTAATGAATGAAATTCCAGGTAAAAACTCCTTTGCCATGAAGAAGATCCAAATTCAACAAGTTCAGGCTAGTAAACCTGTTTGAAAGACCTTTTTTCAGTGACATGCAGCTTAGTGCAAAAACAGGCTGCTCTCGCTCTGAAACGCTCATTTTTCACATAAGCCACTTTTCAGCCTTAGGCGACTGTACAGTGCTAAAACAGCCTCCAATCGCTCTGAAACGCTCATTTTTGACATAAGCCACTTTTCACCTTTAATGAATGAAATTCCAGGTAAAAACTCCTTTGCCATGAAGAAGATCCAAATTCAACCAGTTCAGGCTAGTAAACCTGTTTGAAAGACCTTTTTTCAGTGAAATGCAGCTTAGTGCAAAAACAGGCTGCTCTCGCTCTGAAACGCTCATTTTTCACATAAGCCACTTTTCAGCCTTAGGAGACTGTACAGTGCTAAAACAGCCTCCTATCGCTCTGAAACGCTCATTTTTGACATAACCCACTTTTCAGCCTTAATGAATTAAATTCCAGGTAAAAACTCCTTTGCCATGAAGAAGATCCAAATTCAACTAGTTCAGGCTAGTAAACCTGTTTGAAAGACCTTTTTTCAGTGAAATGCAGCTTAGTGCAAAAACAGGCTGCTCTCGCTCGGAAACGCTCATTTTTCACATAAGCCACTTTTCAGCGCTAAAACAGCCTCCAATCGCTCTGAAACGCTCATTTTTGACATAAGCCACTTTTCACCTTTAATGAATGAAATTCCAGGTAAAAACTCCTTTGCCATGAAGAAGATCCAAATTCAACAAGTTCAGGCTAGTAAACCTGTTTGAAAGACCTTTTTTCAGTGAAATGCAGCTTAGTGCAAAAACAGGCTGCTCTCGCTCTGAAACGCTCATTTTTCACATAAGCCACTTTTCAGCCTTAGGCGACTGTACAGTGCTAAAACAGCCTCCAATCGCTCTGAAACGCTCATTTTTGACATAAGCCACTTTTCACCTTTAATGAATGAAATTCCAGGTAAAAACTCCTTTGCCATGAAGAAGATCCAAATTCAACCAGTTCAGGCTAGTAAACCT